>NC_029786.2:108265579-108272895 GCF_000816755.2 Arachis ipaensis | reverse complement strand
AAAAAAATAAGAAATTAAAATTTTTAAAAATTAAAATTTTAATAATATTTTATTTAATAACTAAAAATATTTTTATAAATATTTTTATTTTATTTTTATATTTATTTTAAATTAAATATAATATAAAAATTAATTTTTTTTGTTTAATTACTCTATTGGTCTCTATAGTTTCGCGAAATTTTCAATTAGATTCCTGTACTTTTTTTTCCTTTTAATTGGGTCTTTGGACTATTTTTTTTTAATTAGGTCATTTTTAGCAGTAATTGACTTAATTTTATAGAGACTCAACTAAAAAAAAATTGGTACAAAGACCTAAACAAAAGAAAAAAAAATATAGGGACCCAATTAAAAAAAATTTGGTAGATTCAATTAAAAAAAAAGTATAGAAATCTAATTGAAGTGAAACTAGAGGTCCTTTTAAATGAACCCTAAAATAACAGAAGATGTGGCAGCTAAGCAGTGAGTGATGTATACGACAAAGTGTGCCACGTGGGCAAATCTTAATTCATTATTCTTCACTTACAAGCCACGTATTACACGGACCAACTTCAACTAACACTACCCATTAATAGACACTCTTGTGGCTTTCATTCATCTCATTCACTTTAGCAAATTCATCTCTAAACTTGTGACATTCTCCATTGTGATATATTTTGTGTTATGTATTTTAATGATGAATGTTAATAAGATATGAAAAGACAGTGTAGTATTTTCTAAAACTTAATTTGTATTGATTACAAGAAATGTTAGTATAAGTAGCATTTAAAAGCAATTAATTGATTACAACAAATCTTTAAATAAAATTCACAAACTAAATTAGTTGTTTAGTGACTTTAGTCGAACTACCTTGTTTTTCTAAAATACATTCGTACTCAAATTTTAAAAAATGAGTAATTTATATTTTTAAAAAAAATTTACAACTGGTATTAGTGTAAATCCATAATTACTTACTTTTTCGTGAATATCGCAACCTTTCTCTAATCTCTTAATCTTAATTTTCTTCACTTCTCTCTCTTCTCTGTCTCTCTCTGTCTCTCTCTCTCTCTCTCTCTCTCTGCAGACATCACTGCGGCGCTTCCGCCCGCCGGGAAACACCTCAGACCTATCACAGCTCCGGCTCTCTTAATCTTAATTTTTCTCCCTTCACTCTCTTCTCTGTCTCTCTCTGTCTCTCTCTCTCTCTCTCTCTCTCTGCAGACATCACTGCGGCGCTTCCGCCCGCCGGGAAACACCTCAGACCTATCACAGCTCCGGCGACCACATCTCCGATGATTCCCTACTCCGATCCCTAGCTCCCTTGATCTCCACAAGCACTTTCCACCGCTATCATTCTCCATCTCCATCTTCTACTTCGTCATCATCTTCTTAGCTTTATTTCAGATCCGTTCTCCTGGGATTCGCGATGCAAAAATCGAGGAATAACGACGCATTCATGGATTACAGAACCATCTTATGAGAATCTCTTTGCCGAATCCATCGAAATCCAAATCGGAGCAGCTACTGCTACCTGTGGTGGATCGCAATCCTTAGGGTTAGGGTTCCAGCTCAAATTTCCGGCAAAATGTTGAAGAAATTCATGGGAGGAGGGAACAAGAAGCCCTCCAAGTCCGACTCCGCCGATGCTATCGCCGGCACCGGCAACAATGTCGTCGTCAACCACGCCTCCCGTGGAGCTTTACCTGCGCCAGCGCCAAATTCCGCTGGAATACCGTCTGCTCCGCCTCCACCGTCCGGTGTCATGGAGGTCCTGCCGGCGTTCCGCGACGTTCCGGTGGGGGAACGGCAGAATCTGTTCCTCCGTAAGCTTCAGGTTTGTTGCTTCGTCCTCAACTTCTCCGACACGCTGAAGAACGTTCGAGAGAAGGAGATCAAGCGGCAAACGCTGATGGAGCTCGTTGAGTTCATCCAATCTGGCTGCGGAAAATTATCGGAGCATTGCCAAGAAGAAATGATTCGAATGATTTCGGTTAACATTTTCCGGTGCCTCCCTCCGGCGTCGTACGAGAACACCGGGCAAGAAGCCACCGACCCCGAGGAGGAGGAGCCTTCTATGGATCCCGCTTGGCCTCACTTGCAACTCGTTTACGAGCTTCTCCTGCGATACGTTGTTTCTTCAGACACCGATACGAAGGTTGCGAAACGGTACATTGATCACTCTTTCGTGTTGAAATTGCTTGATTTGTTTGACACAGAGGACCCTAGGGAGCGTGAGTATCTGAAAACTATACTTCACCGTATATATGGAAAATTCATGGTTCATAGACCGTTTATTAGGAAGGCGATTAATAATATATTCTATCGGTTTATATATGAGACTGAGAGGCATAGTGGAATTGGTGAGCTTTTGGAGATTCTTGGTAGTATTATTAATGGATTTGCATTGCCAATGAAGGAGGAGCATAAGTTGTTCCTTGTGAGGGCTTTGTTGCCTTTGCATAAGCCTAAGTCGCTCGCCATGTACCAGCAGCAGTTGTCTTACTGCATTACTCAGTTTGTTGAGAAGGATTTCAAGCTTGCAGATACCGTTATTAGGGGCTTGCTCAAGTACTGGCCTGTTACCAATTGCCAGAAGGAGGTTCTCTTCCTTGGAGAACTCGAGGAAGTGCTTGAGGCCACGCAGCCTGCCGAGTTCCAGCGCTGCATGGTTCCCCTTTTTAGACAGATTTCCCGCTGCCTCAATAGCTCTCACTTTCAGGTTTGTGGAAATTTAAGTTTCTAGTTTTCATAGTGATATGTATGTTTATGTAGAATTGAATTCTGATAAAAAGAAATTGACGTGCTCTTCTAATCATGTATTACCACATAAGTGAAATTGTTGGATTCTTACCCTTGCTATCTTAAAAGTCAAGCAAACCAGATAATATATGATTAGTTGACAGTGTAAAACAATTTGCAGTGGTAACGTTTCATATGGTTATAGATTTGAAATGTTCAGCCTCTACTTCCTATGTAAAGATACATTTTCGTTTATGGCATATAAGTTTCAGATGGAGTAGTATAAGTATCACTGTCAAGTGTCAACTGCTTAATTAGTAATATTCCATTGTCATATTCTTTTTTTCTCTTTGCATGCCTCTAAAGTTTATCTTGATTGAATCCGATTTTGATGAAGCTATGGACTTGTAGTTGAAGTTGCTTTTTATGCCTTTTGCATCTAGTAGTGATTCACTGTTTGATAAGAAAAAATACTTCTGTATCATGTTATCCATTGATATGTGAAAAAATATGCATGATCTAATATTTCACTTAATTGGAAGCCTTTAACACACAAAAATTTAAAAATAGAGGGCAAATATGCACATTTGTATTCATGTCAACTTTCTTCTTTTCCTTAATAGTTTTTCATTTTATCTTATAATACATTTGAATTAAGTTTTTTATATGCTCCTTGACAATATTTCGTTTACCTAGTGGAAATAAGGCTTTGTTGTTGTTTATTTATTTATCTGGGGGAGGGGTACTACAATTCAATATCCTTAATATTTTCCATTTGTTCAGCCTTTTAGCTTAACCGTTGCTTTGTTCCCTTATAAATGTAGATTATTAAGCTGCAGTATCAGGTGGATATATTTGTATGGAGATAGTTATGTTGAATGTTTTTATTGCATTTTCAAGAAGCAGAATTTTGTCGCTTGAAAAATGTTGGAAATTTCGTTCTAACCAATTGATGTGAATATCACTAAGGCTTACGTAAATTTTGAATTTACACCATTGGCTGAATATTGGTTCTTTCTTCTTTTTGGCCTTAAATATCTCCCTTACATTAGCTAAAAGAATAAAGGAACTTAAAATTTCAAAATCTTGTAGTAAAAAGTGACCTTCAATCCAACAATGGATTAAAATCACATTGAATGTTGTTCCCTTAGAAGTCTTTGCTTAGATACATTTGCAATGCAGGTTGCCGAGCGGGCTCTCTTTTTGTGGAATAATGAGCACATTGTGAGCTTAATTGCCCAAAACAGAGCCGTAATATTACCAATATTATTTCATGCACTTGAGAAAAATATATCGAGTCATTGGAACCAGGCTGTTCACGGGCTTACTATGAATGTTCGCAAGATGTTTTTGGAAATGGACGCTGAGTTGTTCGAACAGTGTCAGAGACAACATGCAGAGAAAGAGGCTAACGCCAAAGATGTTGAAGAGCAGAGGGAACTAAATTGGAAGAGAATAGCAGATGCTGCAGCACAAAATGGGGTGGATGATATGGTCACAGATTAGCTTCCATAGATTACTACTGAAACTGCAAGTGTGAATTTAATAGGTGAAGAATGATGAGTACGCCACTCTCCATAATCGTGTCATAATTTATTGGTTTTTTTCTTTTATATACATATATATAATTTCCAGCCTAATTTTTTACCACGAATATCTTATATTTCTCTCTTTTGGGATAATCAGCATTTTGAAGAGAGCAGTCATTAATGTAACTTATTGGAAATTGTTAGCAATTTTTTGTTTACAAGTTCTAAGCAATGTCTGCAGATTAAGGATGTTTTGTGAAACACTTTCATGTATTTTTCTCCTTTTACAAAGAGAAATACGGAAAAGATCTTTTCTTGTTCTTTTATTGTTACCATATTAATAACAAAATCTAGTGTTTTTGTTTTATTGCATTCAGATAGGACTTGATGATTGAAGGCATTATGCAGTAAATGATTGAAGCAACTATGTATCAAAAGCTAAAAGGTGATTGTAAATTTGTAACTGAAAGTTGCTTATTCTCATATGACACAAGAGGCACCTATGCCACGAGGTTGATGGCTGAAAAAAAAAATGTACATATTCTAGTATGGATAGTTTTCTTTTACATTCCTTTGAATGAGAATAGTTAAGACATGAGTTCCAATGGATACAGATCATAATCTCCATATATTCTAATTATGGGTCGCAACTGTGAGGGCATATACAAATACAATTCACAATAATTGTCTTAAGTGTTGTGAAATAAAAGATATATATATAATAAAGCTGTATAAATAGAAGACTCTAGTATTAAAATAATTAGCTCAATAATAATTTATATATATATAATAAAATTATATGTTGTATTGTGTATATATATACAAAGATAGAAAGAAGTATTAAAAATAAAGAGAGAGAATCGCATTTGTTTATTGTTGCAATGTCAATATAATAAAGATGGTTAATATTGCTATTAATATTATATGCAAAGAGTAATAGAAAATAGAATTTAAAATACTTATAAAATAAAAGAAGAGAAAGAATTGTAGTAAAAATATAAGGAGAAGAGTATTTGATTGCAGCATAAAAGAGGAGTGATTTTGTTATTTGCTTGTGTTGTATCACGTAAAGAGGTTTAGTCTCTATTTATACAAGTTCAAGGTTCACATTTTCAAAGGTTGGAAAGCATGCACCGCACATTCTTAAATGCATGTACTTTCCAAGAGTGCTTGCTGAGTAGACATAGAATGGATATGGACATCCATATCGTAACACTCCCCCTTGGATGTCCATTTAGGATTATTGCCTCGTTAAAACCTTATTAAAGGAAAACCCTGTGGGAAAAACCTTAGTGAAGGAAAAAGAGTACAATATCCTTTGTAATGGGGACTGCCTCATTAAAAACCTTGTCAAGAAAAACCTAATGANGTGTCTTTACTATGTCTTTTTCAACAGGAATATTATTTACCTCTTTTCTCTTTCGAGAATTTTTGTCTTTGGAACCGACAGACCTGCCATGCTTCTAGCGTGTATTTGCTTCCGTGGCTATTTGCCCTACTGGGACATCAATTCGAATTGGGGCATTTTCCTTTTCAGGAAGCTTATTCTCTCTCCCTAATGTTGGAAATTTTGATTCATCAAAATGACAATCCGCAAATCGGGCTTTAAATACATCTCCAGTTTGTATTTCAAGATACCTCACTATAGAGGGAGAATCATATCCAACATATATCCCCAATTTTCTTTTGGGTCCCATTTTGGTGCGATTAGGTGGTGCAATAGGAACATATATCGCACACCCAAATATTCTTAAATGGGAAACATTTGGCTGCTGGCCTAAAGCTAATTGCATAGGAGAGAACTGATGGTAACTCGTTGGCCTCAAACGAATAAGTGCTGCAGCATGTAAAATAGCATGCCCCCAAACCGAGGTTGGGAGATTTGTTCTCATAAGCAAGGGTCTAGCAATTAATTGGAGGCGCTTAATAAGTGATTCTGCTAACCCATTTTGCGTGTGAACATAAGCTACTGGATGTTCAACACTTATTCCATTAGCCATACAATAAGCATCAAAAGCTTGGGAAGTAAATTCACCAGCATTATCAAGACGAATTGCTTTGATTGGATTTTCTGGAAATTGTGCTTTTAATCGAATAATTTGAGCCAATAATCTCGCAAACGCCAGGTTGCGAGAAAATAATAAGCACACATGTGACCATCTCGAAGATGCGTCTATTAGGACCATAAAATATCTAAAAGATCCACATGGTGGATGAATAGGTCCACATATATCACCTTGAATCCTTTCCAGGAATTCAAAAGACTCAAATCCAATCTTTACTGGTGATGGCCTTAAAATTAACTTTCCTTGAGAACATGCAGCACAACAAAATTCACTAGTTTTAAGAATCTTCTGATTCTTTAGTGAATGTCCATGAGAGTTTTCAATAATTCTTCTCATCATGGTTGTTCCCGGATGACCCAAACGGTCGTGCCAAGTTATGAATTCATTTGGGCTAATAAACTTCTGGTTTATAGTGGCATGTGATTCAATTGCACTAATCTTGGTATAATACAACCCAGATGAAAGTGAGGGTAATTTTTCTAATATAACTTTCTTATTTGAATCATGAGTTGTGATATATAAATACTCATGATTTCCCTCATTCATAGTCTCAATATGATATCCATTTCGTCGAATATCTTTAAAACTCAACAAGTTTCTTCGAGACTTGGTAGATAACAGTGCATTATTTATTATAAATTTTGTTCCTCCAGGAAACAAAATTATAGCTCTTCCGGAGCCTTCTATCACATTGCCTGAGCCAATAATGGTGTTAACATATTCCTCTTTTGGCACAAGATGGGTAAAATATATATCACTTTTGAGAATAGTGTGTGAACTTGCACTATCCGCAAGGCATATATCTTCATTACATATCCTTGCCATTCTCTTCAAAAACAAATAATAATTAAATGAGTAGTATGCACAGTTAAATTGAATACTTGATCAGAATTATTTTTCTAAGAAACAATGTACATAAAATAATGTCATATACTGAAATTTTATTTTAAAATTTGACACAATTAATAATTTCAAAATTCATAAACATTAATATTTCATTATTTAT
>NC_029786.2:108244400-108265485 GCF_000816755.2 Arachis ipaensis | reverse complement strand
ACATATTAAACTATTCCATCATTGATCAAATGACCAATATTTCCTTCAGGGTCCTCAAAGAAATCAGATACATCATAATGAGTGGTGGAGTTCTCAGCATCATTTGAAACAAAATTTGTTTCCTTTCCTTTGTCGTTCTTTTTCAAAGATGCCTGGTAAAGATCGACTAGGTACATATAAGGAGAAGAGTATTTGATTGCAGCATAAAAGAGGAGTGATTTTGTTATTTGCTTGTGTTGTATCACGTACAGAGGTTTAGCCTCTATTTATACAAGTTCAAGGTTCACATTTTCAAAGGTTGAAAAGCATGCACCGCACATTCTTAAATGCATGTACTTTTCAAGAGTGCTTGCTGAGTAGACATAGAATGGATATGGACATCCATATCATAACATTAAGAAAAAAAAGAGTCATGCAATTATGTATTTTAGGGTGGGTTGATCTTTTTCTCTTTTCAAGCACGCAATATAATCAATTTTGGACAGTAGGTAAAATAGACGAGTTTAACTGCTATGTATTCCTGATGACGTGTCAATATATATATAATCCAAAAATCAATAAGAAAATTACAAAAAGAAAAATAGATATGTTGTTGTTTAGAGTGATGACCACCATTAATCTGCTCCCACTTTTGCTTAATTTATTAACAATATATTGTCTTTTCAAATCCTTGAATTAAAATATAAGAGGATAAATGCATTTTCTCCTCACGCATAGTTGGAGGAATATTATGAAATTAAACCAAATGATGATTAAGAGATTCTATTATGAAACTAAAATTGGGAACTATTAGATAAAGTTGCATATTTCAAGTCAAGTTGAAGAAAGAAAGGCTCTGAAAATGTACTGGTTAAAGGGATGTCCTAATTTTTAAGGGTCCTTTTCATTTAACAGTCAAAGAAAGATAAGCAAACTCAATAAACAATTGTTATAGTACTAATGTTATTAGGGGAGTAATTGTGTGAGATAACAAGCAGAGCATTGTAACAAAAACAGATACAAATGTGATAGTATGTGAAGGTGGAAACAGCATTGCAGCCTTTGACATTTCATCAGTGAATTCTGGACCGTTTGTTGAAATATAACTGCCACCGTCGTTGGGTCCTCTACTCCACATGCCAAGGTTATTGTCCCTGCTCATTCACCAACCATGTTAATTAACCTCATTACATTTTCAAATATGAACTGCATATCAATTTCTTAATAAGACTAGTTTATAATATTAATGTTAATACCTAGCCACACCAAGAACTCCAGCAGACATAGTAAGCAATGAAATGCGATCAGCAGACTTAGGCTCCACACTATAAGCCTTCTCATACTTAACCTCAGCACCTTCCCCTGATGGAACAAAAAATGCTCCATTCACCATCACATCCCCTTCTGACCTCCAATTCCACCCTGTCCACTCGCCTTCCCCGACATCCAACCGCTTTGTCACTTGCTTGGCAAATGAGTTGTCGGGAGCAGTGTATCGATTCCCCTGACTATTAATAGTAGGGGATCCACTGCCCCCGATCGCATACATCTGCCAAGCAGTGAAGTCGTTATTGACTATGTGAACATATCCTAGCCTGCAACGTGGCATGCGCTGGACGAGTTTTTCGCCGAAATGGTTAAAGGCAATGGTAACCTGCAACAAGGTTGGTGGCTAGATTGTAAGAAAAGAAAAATTTTCTTCTCAATAATTTTACAGAGAGTATGTTAAAAATGAGATGAAAGTTAACTACAAATGATTAGTAACTACTTATATATAGCAATTCATTCACTAACAATAAATTCTTAAAAGAAAATTTGATCTGCAACGGATTAGTTTGTAATTTGATCGGCAACGGATTAGTTTTGAGGATGCAATATGCATAATTAAATTTTGTTTTTTTTTGGTAAATGCATAATTAAATTTTTTTTTTTGGTTTGCACCAGGGTATCCATCAGGCCGGAAACCCAATGACTAATCCCTCGGGTACTGCAGAGGCAAAGTGGGCGACCCTCCCAAGCAAGCAAGCTCCATTCCCATCCTCCAGTGAGTATCGAACCCGGAAGAGATGGTTAAGGGACACAGACCCTCATCCATCTGTGCCAACTTGCGTTGGTGCATAATTAAATTTTAAGGTGCATGTTTGTGATGTTGGGCTTGGGCTCAAATTGGGTAATTGGGCCTGGACTGGATTACCTGCATGGCTGAGTCAGGTAAGTAGTGGTCACTATGGCCCAAGAGCATTACGTCATTGTGATGAGAAAAGTGGTTGTTGGACACAGTGATGGCAGTTGAGCCCATAACTGCATCAATAAGCCCATCCTTGCAACGAGATAGAGTGCAGTGATCGATCCAGATGTCATGCGATCCAAATATGGAGATGCCATCACCGTCCGATTCAGTGCGGTATCCATAGTGCTCTGGACTCGATCGCACCATAGCATTACCTGTAAAGAAAAAAAGTTTAATAGTATTTCATTTGATAAGATTTGTATCTTAAACAGAAGAGTTTAATTTTAATACAATACAGTCGTTCTCTTAGACGATCATTCATGCGATCAATATAAAAAGTAATTACAAGGACACATTTGAAAAAAAGAAAAAAAAAAAAGGTAACAAACAAACACAATGATAAACCTCACTTTCCTAGCAGCACAATTCAAGAAAAAGGGAGGGAGAAGAAAATATTGGTACCCGTATTATATTATTTAGATTTTAGATTTCAAGATTCTACTTTACTTTCTAGGAGTGTGAATCTAGAGCTTGGGTATCCAAAGTGAGAGATTAATATTATTTAATTACTTAAATAAGTCTATTTAAAATATATAGAGACAAAGTTTATCAATTATATCTTTGTCCATATCTGACTTTATTCAAAAAGCGGAAAATAGGTTTGGTTACTGCTTTGAAATAAGAATCAAAATGTTTGAATTGTTGAGAATAAACACATATCTAAAGAAGAAAAAATAACTTAATATTGTCCTTTTTTAGGAGATACTTTAAGGCTTTTTCATTTATTAAAATAAAGAAATAATACAAATTTTGACAAAAACTTAATATTATGCTTATTTTAAGGCAATATATTTTGAAAATTGATATTTGCATTTTTTTCATATACATTTTTTATAGTATATAAAACAATATTTATTTTCTATCACTTTTTAT
The DNA here is from genome assembly GCF_000816755.2 of Arachis ipaensis. Taxonomy (NCBI): domain Eukaryota; kingdom Viridiplantae; phylum Streptophyta; class Magnoliopsida; order Fabales; family Fabaceae; genus Arachis; species Arachis ipaensis. The sequence goes on along the minus strand of NC_029786.2, from coordinate 108,262,343 downwards.
CAATTACTTTTAATACAAAAACAAATGTGAGAAAATGGAAAAAAGGTAATGTCTCATTTTTTCAGTTTTTTTTTTTTTTTATTTTGATATGGAGTAAGTAATGGTGTATGGCATAGTTACGGAGACATAGGGTGTTTCACCTGACTGCGTCAAGCAAATTGGACGGTCCGATCGGAAGGAGAGTAATCGAATGGTCCGATTATAGTAATCGGATGGTCCAATTTGTGTACCCTGAATTTTTTAATTTTTTTTAAACACAAATCGGATGGTCCGATTTGTGTACTCCCACAATTTTAAAAAATACCAAAAATTATATGTTAAAATATATCACTCATTTTACTTCTATATCAAAAATTTTTAGCCTCATTTTTTTTTCAAATTTTTTAATTCTTTTTATCTTTTAAGAAAAGGACAAATGCCAATGGTTTATTCGGACAAACAAAAAGGACATAAATCTACTGTCCATGATCTATCTCCGAAAATAATTAACCTAACCTAACCATAATATTTGAAATTAATTTCTTAATTACCTGAGGGGTGACAATGGTGAATGTGAATGTTATGTATGATAACATTGCTAATATATTGAAGAGTAATGCACCCTCCACCAACAATGTGCACATCAGCACCACGCCCATCAATGGTCTTGAAGCTATTGAATATGAGTTCTTGTGAAAGCTTAATCATCATGTTACTAGGAAACACTATCCAAAGTGGCTCATTTTGAATCACGGCATATCTTAGGGTTCCGGGTTTAGGGTTTACAGCATCATTGTCTGACGAATCGGTTACTATGTAGAACTCGCCACCTTTTCCCCCCTTTGCGTTTTGACCGAACCCAATTGCGCAATCGGCTAGCCTTTGTCTGTTTTGGGCCCAATTTGGGTCACATTTCCAGCAATCATCAATGGGGTTCCCTGTTAGGCATGATGATGATGATGCTAACATCTCCCTTCTTGCTATTGAAGCATTAATCTTACTACAAAAATAAAAAGTGTCATAATATAAGATACTTTAGTTATATGACTCATCTTAATTACATTAGTATTTCTAATTATTCTAATGATAGAAAAGTGCTATTAATTTAGTGCATAAAAAATATTTATTTGAAATAATATATATGAGGAGAGTTATAAATGAAAATTATTAGCAACACCTACATTTTATTGTGAGTGCATTATTAAACTTGAATCTCTCCCCTTAGTAACTAGCAAATAATAAACTCCAAGCCAAAAAGATAATTATTTCATAAAAAAGGAAAAATAAATTTTAAAAATAAACTAAAAAAGAAGAAGAAATTGAGCATGTCCTGGAATTTCAAGATCTAACTTTAAGTAATGTAGGGTCATGAAATAAGAGGAGAAGGAGTAAGAAGTGAGAAGTAGTACCTATGAAGTTGTGTAACAAGAGCTTCAGGGTTTGGATGTTGTCCTTGGAGTGTGAGATTCACCATTGTTGCTCTTCCATGATCCACAATAATGCATCCCAATAATACATATGTTATTGTTACCACAATGCACCTTCTTTGGAACATTATTCTTCTGCTTCTTTGGAAGAGTTTCACTCTCTCTCTCTCTCTCTCACTTAGGTGCATAAATGGAGAAGCTCCGTGATCATAGGGATTAGACATAAAATAAAAGTTCTCATAGTTTTTACAAGAACAAAAATCCCTACTCAGTAGGAAAAAGCGGTACATATACTGAAAATTCTTAATTAATTTTTAATTAATTATTTAATTGTTCTGAATAATTTTTGTTATTGATTAAAATAGTTTGTGCACGTTGTTATTTATCAGAATCGTTTTTTTTGTACCTAAACATGGAAAGAAACAAAGCAAACACTATCGTATATTCAAGCGGATGATTTGCTGAAAATCAACACAAGGTTCATACCAAATAACATGATTAGAGTTACTCTTGTCACCATATCTAGCCATTCAATCCGCAGTTCTATTTACTACCCACTCAACGTGAACAAGCCAAAGAATCAATTATTTGGATGACTAAGGATTAATTAGAGATTTTTAATATAATATTCAAAAATTTTGAAAAAAAATAGTGTGTAACGAAGTGTTTATTGTTTAAACCTTCTTCAACATTTTGTGAAACAAGGTCTTTCATTTTTTTATTTATTACATTAACTATAGGAGTATACATTGAGTTGTTCTAAATTTCTACTAGAGTTAAGTTAACCGTTAAATAAGGACACAAAAAGGTTAATATTAGGTTTTGAGAGTTGTGAGGTCTCCAAGAAAGTTATGTATGGACAATGGACACAGTACAATGTTGTTGGTACCACCATAATGGGTGGTGATGGTACTCCTCATACTGACAACTTTAATTTAATATTTTGATTTATAATAATAAAAAATTAATAATAGCTCCTATTTCTTTGACTTTTTTTTTGCATGAAAGTAGAAATAGTAGAAATAGTGATATATTCTAATATTGTAATTTTTTATATTTTTTAAAATTGTAAAAAATACATAAATCGGAGGATCAGATTTCTGAATCTTAAATTTTTTAATTTTTTAACACAAATCGAATGATCTGATTTCTGTACTTCTAACAAATTAAACGGTCTAATTTCTACTTCCCTAATTAAACGATTCCTGAGAATAACACCCAAACATGTCACATTTAAAAAAAACACTCTAATATCAAAAACAAAAAGTTCTATTTCTTTCACCAATGACTATTGAATATTGACTCGTAGCAATGAAAAAAGGTTGGTGAATTTCCAACATTCTTGATTCTTGCTTGCCCCTTGCATTTAATTAACTTCCTTTTGACCTTTTGGACCTCCATTGCATCTTGTCACATGTTCACCTTCATTCTTAGGTTAAGTGAGTATAATTCGATTTCAAACATTAAGTTAAAAGATAAACATTATCTTATAAAAATGATTAAGATTATTCTCTTAATAAGTGTAAAATTTGTGATAGATATTAGCAAATCATACCATGTAATATATTAGAATAATATAGAGTAAAGTATCTACTTTTGCTTTTTGTGACACCCGCAAATCCGTCACAAGATAAAAAAAAGTAACAAAAGGCACTGTTAAATGGAAATTATTAGTTAGAACTTAGAACGATATAATCTGCCATAAAATAAATAAAAGTAATCATACTCGCATGCTTTGCTTGGCATCCTCGACCTTTATTAATACTAAATAAGTAAAATGTTGGGAGATAATGTTAGGAATGTTGAAAACACAAGATAATTAATAATATGAACTAAAAACATAAGAAATTATTAAAATACTTTGCAACATGTTTACACGATTCCTGAAGTTATATAGAGCCGCAAACCCAACTTTAAATAACAAATGTATATGTATATTTTATTCCATTGTAATTTTTAAAATGCATAAAGTATATTTTAAAACCTCAAAGTTAAATATTGACATAAATAATCGCTTTTTTACTGACAATTAATGGTGGAAACAAAAATACATAGAAACAATAAAAACTTTACCCTAATTTCTAGCCCTTTTTTACTTGGTTCAATATGAAACTGGTGCAATCCATAGCAGCAATTATGACTTTTATTTGAGACTGAATGGCACATGCAACCACTGCAAGAAATGTGATACTTTTTTTACTATGGTGTCACCGATGAAATAGTACAGTGGCTCCACCACTTTGACCAATATCCTCACATACACTTTTTTCTCATTGGTGAGTTATAATTTGGGAAAGTTTTCAAATATACTAATATACTAGTATTTCAGTAATTTTTAATCGGTATAACGATATATTTTAAAATTTTCCTATAATTTTGCACCTCGGAAAATGAGGTGAATGATGCATGATAACTTGATATTTGTTTGTATTTTGTTATTAGGTTTTTTCATCATTTAAACAAAAATATCTACAGTTGTCATATATTATATAATGACATTTCAAAAAATTAATATTTGTATAAATTCTCCATTTTGAACAGTCGGGTTATTTTTTAGAGGAACAAAAACACAAATTGAAATATTTTTGTTTAATTATATTCGACTGTCAAACCAAAAAAACAAGTCATATTCAGATGTTTTTTCTTCTTTTTTGATAATTAGTACATTTATATTTTTTTTTTGTGACTATTAGGATATTCATATGGTCTAACAAAATATAATATTATATGTAATTTTTATAAATTTGATCAATTGAATTTGTTAAAATAATTTTTATTTTTTAACTAATTTTTGAAAAAATAAGTTAAATGTACACTTGATTCTAATATAATATTAGAACATTTAAAAAAAAAAATAAACACAACCACCTTATGCTAACAACTTGATTTCCCTTCTTCTTCAAATCTACTGGATGCAGTTTCGCTCCATTTCCATGCCGATATTTTCAACAAATTGACACCGTGACATCGCCTCCCCTATGTGAAGAAGACGCAGCTCCCGTACCTCGTTATAACTGTGTCGACTGACTCCGTGCGTTACCGCAATGCGAACCGCCGTCGTCATTAGAAATCATCACCATTTTTTTTTCACTGCCACTTGTTACGATTCCGTCCTGGCCTGGCAAGGAATTCTTGACTTTTCTCTGATTGGGATAGCTATGAATATTGAATACCTTGAGTTGGGGTTAATGGGTTGATTTGGATTTCAAAAAATAGAAGCCAATATTTAAACAACAGGCCCAAACGATACTGAAAAAATGTTTTTAATAAATATGTATTTCATACAATACCAAAAATAAAAAGTATTTTATATTTTCAAATTTCGCATTACAAATTTTTTATTATTTACAAAATAGACACCACTGAACTAAAAGTAAAATTTTCATATAAAATTTATACATCCGAAAAACTGTAATAAAACAATCTATATTTTATCACATGATGAAAATTTTTTATACCTGTCATCTATATGAAAGGAATAACAAGGCAAAAAGGACAAAGTGCATTATTCACCTCATTCTGTTAGGTGCAAGTTTTTTTTTTTCAAAGGCAATGAAATTTCATTAATAGAAATAGAAGGAGTCAGCGTCCACGTTATAAGGACAAAAATAAGTAAAAAGGGATCTCTTAAAAGGTCGTCTGAATAGACCAAAATTTGATATCAAAAGAGAAAAGTGAAACATTGGTAAAAAGAACTAAAGAGAAGAGTGACGGGGAAGGTCTCGCATTTCTCGGACTAGCTTCGTTGCCAAAGCTACTACTTCTGCTAGGCTGCGACGTGTGCCCTCATAGAACCAGCTATTTCGTTCTTTCCAGATCAACCAAAGGGTTATAGCAATCTGTTGCAGCAGCGATGCACCTCTTGTACTACCGTGCGCTCGAACTACCGCCAACTACTATGAGCTGAATTCAATAACCTCCGAGCTAGGTAAGCACCAATTGAGTTGAGATTGTCCCCAGATTTCTTGTGTTTCTCTGCATCTAACCAAGCAATGAAGCTGGGTTTCCTCTGTTTCATGACAGCAAGGGCAGATTCCACTAGTGGACGGGAATCGATGATAGAGAAGAGAGGAGACTGGTAGACATTCATGGCAAGCTTTCCAGAGGAAGATTTGGATTTTGTGGGGGACTGAGAGCTTCCACAGGGACGCCCAAAGGTCCCTCAGACGCAGAGTTGGAGGGCAAAGCTCCAGGGGCTCGTGGAAAAAGTTGTAAACAATATGGTATCCTGCAGTAATACTGTAAGTGTTTGATCTGTGCAAAACCCATTTAATTTTATCACTATCTCCTTCAATCGGAACTGATAAAATTCTGCTATTAATGTCTTCGGTAAAGACTTGTTGAATCATATTTGTGTTCCACTCGCTATTTGAAGTAATTAGATCTTTAACCCAAAAAATTGTTGGATCTGTAGCTTGATGAGCTGAATGTGGAGGGATAGAGAAAGGATAGGGAGGTGGAAGCCACGGGTCTTCAAAAATTTTGATTTCTGAGCCTGTGCCAACGCTCCAAGAGAGCCCATTCTCAACCACTTTGTGCTCCTCTAGCAAGCTACGCCACTCCCATGAAGGTGTGTTTCCAATCTTAGCTTTTAACGCATTGCAATTTCGATAATACTTTCCTTTTAAAATTCTAGATAGGAGTGAACTTGGTTGTGTTGTTATTCGCCAAAACTGCTTCCCTAGTAAGGCTAGATTATGCACCCTAAGGCCCTTGATCCCAAGTCCCCCTTCCTTCTTATGTCTTGTCATAGTATTATAGCTGATCCACACTATTTTTCTCTCTGTACCTCGCTGTCCCCACCAGTATTGAGAGAGCATGCTATGAATTTCTGAGATGAGTGTGTCTGTGAACTTAAAACAGGACAGTGTATATATAGGGACTGCTTCTCCTACTGCCTTGAGTAGTGTATGTCAACCTCCTGCTGACAGTAGCTTTCTTTTCCAACCTAGAATACGCTTCCTGATCTTATCCTTAATGAGGCTGAAGGTAGCTTTCTTAGATTTATTAACAATAGAAGGAAGGGCCAAATATTTGTCTGTAGCCCCAATGTGGTTAATATTTAAAGCCGCTGCCCATTGATTTCTGAGTAAATCCAGAGTATTATGACTGAAGAAGACTGAAGATTTGTTGAGATTCACTTTTTGTCCACTAAAGCCCTCATATGTATGTAAGAGTTCCAAAATATTCTCGCACGAGATCGTAGAAGCCTTGCAAAATAGGATCGAATCATCCGCAAACAGTAGGTGATTGACTTTGGGACACCTCCTTGACACTTGAATACCTTGAATTAGATTGTTTTATTCTGCCTTGTGTAGCAAGAAGGAGAGACCTTCTGCACAGAATAAAAAAAGATATGGGATAGAGGGTCTCCTTGATGGAGACCTCAATTTGGTTTAAAGAAACCATATGGTTGACCTTTCACAACGACAGAATAAGAAACAGTTGTGACTAACTCTTGAATCCAAGCAATCAGAGTACCATCAAAGCCTAATTTAGTTAACATGAATTAAAGAAAATGACATTCCACCATATCATAAGCCTTACTCATATCTAATTTCACAGCCATTTTAGTCTCCAACCCTTGCCTCTTACTTTTAAGATAATGCATCTATTCATGTGCGATTAAGATATTATCCGAGATCAAGCGGCCTTTAATAAAAGCACTCTGGTTAAGACTTACTAAATTTTTCATCAAACCTTGAAGTCTAAAAACTAGAATTTTAGAGATAATTTTATAGACCACCGTAGAGAGGCTAATAGGTCTCACCTAAGTCATGTTGCTAGCATCTGGGACTTTAGAATGAGACAAATATGGGTGTGATTTAAGCTTTTAAGAAGTCATCCACCTGCATAGAAGCTTCAAACTGCTCAAAATAAGTCACTGCTAATGATGTCCCAGTAACACTGGAAGAACTTGGCTGTCATGACATCTTCTCCCGGAGCATTTTGGAGATGCACACTGAAAGTAGCTTTCTTAACTTCTTTTATAGTAACCGATCTTTGCAATCTACGGTTCATGTAAGTTGTAGCCTTAGGTTCAAAGTCGGTGAAATAAGGATCCGATTCGGTTTGACATGTGGAAGAGAAGATCTCGTTAAAATATTCCTCAGCTACTCCTGTAATTTTTGAATTTGTAGTTACTGTTTCACCATTTACACTCTCTAATTTCTAAATTCCGTTCCTTCTCATCCTATTTTTGAATTTTTTATGGAAGAATTGAGTGTTGTGGTTCTCTTCTTAAAGCTATTTAACCTTTGATTTCGCCTTTCAATACATCTCTCTTCTGTTAGGTGCAAGTTAGATCTTCCATAATATTTGTTTATTATTTTAATATTGAAGTCAGAATCTAAACACAATTTTAAAGTACTCATTAGTACAATAATTCATATAATCATATAAATATATATTTAAATTATCTATCAACATATATATTTAACAACCCAAAACAACAGGTTACATCGCGGGCAAAATAAAATACCTCTTGATGTCGTTGACCAAAACATAATGATACCTTACGTCCTTAGTTTTTTTTAGTCCTGCTAGGGAGATAATGAAATATTTGTACAATGTGTATAATGGACTATATAAATTACAAAAATTACAAAATAAACATCACTCATAATATTTAAAATAACCATCAGAGTACTAGGAATAATAAACATCTCATATCATAAAATCACTCATCCCAAAAGCTTAAGCTGATTTTGGAGTTCACCAAAGATCGAACTCTTGACTTTTCGGATCTAAAGCTCTGATACCATGTCATGATACCACTCATCCCAAAAACTTACGCTAATGAAAAAATGTAACACTAATGATTATATCTCTAATATTCTCTAAACCTCTATTATACGCATTGTACAAATATTCCATTGACTCCCCATACTTTTCCTTTTTTTTTTTTTCTCTCAACAAACTTGATTAGTTCATTTGTTTACTTTTGATCCAATAGAGTAATCCAGATCCTTAAAACCGAAAAAAAAAAGTTTCTCTATTATAAGAAATGCTCTAATTAAAGGAAAATAGTTACCTGATGAGTAACGTTTTGTAATTTTGTCTAGAAATAAAGAAGGGGTGTGGGGGTTCCAACCTACCCTAATAAATAATAATATTTTGCAAGACTTTACAAACAAACTTGTTTGCAACACAGCTTCACCTTAGTCACAAATTTAGACCAATTCAAACTTTAGTCTAAACATTTTTTCTTTCTTTTGAGAATGGAAAAATTAAAATTAAAATTAGAATCGAAGTTTTTTTCTCTTATGACAATGAGAATGGAATATGGTTTGTTAACTTAGAAAGCAATAGGAAATAAGACCAAATTAAATAAATGAATAATAATATGTTGCATACTGCCATATGTCTTCAAAATCTTATTGATAAATAATATGGCTGAATTTTATATTTATTATTTATTTTAGAGAACATAATGAAACTAAGAAGTAGGTAATGAAGATACTTTTGTTATATAAAGAATGCAAATTTTGTTTGAGATAAATTTATTCACTATCTAATTATATGAAAGGTAAATGATGACTTATAAAACATTCTAACGATTAAATCAGAATAAATCTAAAAAATAAAGATAGTGAATGTGTGTGCAATGTATTCGGTGATTTTTCTTTATATATGTTTGACTGTCTATCTTATTTCTTAATTTATTAGGAAATAGAAAAAATTTAAATTCGAATATCAAGTTGATGATGCGTTGATTTAAGGGACTTGAGAATAAGCCAATGAGTTATAGTTCAAATGGCATAATCTCTCCATACTCAATTAAAAAGTTACGGATTCGAGTCTCCTATCTTTTGGTAAAAAAAAACCATTCTTCCAATAGAGTGACATTGCTTCCAATCCATACAATAATCTAATTCCATAGTACTGGATGCAGATAACAAAATATGCTAGTACAAATGTTATTACAAAGAAATTAAATAATGATAAGATTTAAAATCTCTTATACGACTGAGGTATTTTACACGACATCAAATTAAATAGAAAAATGTTATTTGTACATCAAAATCATCCACTAAAATCAGCTACTAATATATTTGTGTATAAATATAGGTGTGGTTTAATTCATTTTTAATGTGTAGTTATATTCCAACATGTATTTTATACTGTCGACTTTGATAGCTGATTTTGGTATATACGCAGCATAACCCAATTAAATATTATATTGGAATGTACAGCATAGTGAAATGAATATACCTAAGTGATAACTGGTGTAAGGCATACAACGTGCCACCTAATAGTTCTTTTATTGGAACTGCCTTAAATCATATTCAGCGGCAGTTTGAGAAAACAATACTAGAGAATGGGAAAGCATTGCAATAATTCTCATGGCATGTGCTCGATTTGCAGGATCATCCATAAAAATGCTGCAGTGGGAAGCAAAACGATTATCTAATGGCTTGCATAAGAGTATATGGTCATCATGAGAATGAGAATATATCTGAGTAGCATTATTTGTATATTATTAATTAAGAATTAAAGTCTCACTCAACCTGGTTAAACGATTAATTTGAGAATCCTCGATCCAAAACAGACCTCAATTGCACACCTAAATGAATGCCAAAAGTTTCACAAAAAAAAAAAGGAATAAGGATACGAAATACTAACTATTAACATTATTATCTTATATAAATGTTATCACGGCTAAGGATCTCAAATAAAAAAAAAAATAATGACAGAAGTCTTTTTCGAAACTTAGTCAAAAATGGGGAAAATAGTGTCTTAGAAAGAACAGAATTAATAATGGTGCAACTCTTTTAAGGAAGCTTCATATGAAACAGGGAAGAAGCTAAAACCTTCAAACTCATGGCAAGATGCTTGATGCGGTTGACGCCTTAATATTTTTGTTATTTTATGAACATGGTTTTTTATGAATAGATTTGATATCTTATGTTTCATTTATGCTTATTTAAGTTGTTAGTGTTAAATTTTTGTAGTGGGTAATTGTAATTTTTGTTAATTTTTATAATTTATTATATTTTTTTTTTGTACACACTAAGTATTTGATAAAATATTTACATTAGTTATAGCGTAGATTTTTCTTTCTTGATTTGAGGTTGAGAAATTGGATGACTTTGAATCATTAATGTTCAATTTTGATTAGTAATTTAGAGTTGTTAATTAATTTTGTTTTCACTAACACTAACATTTTACTAAATTCAATTAGTAAGTTAGTTAGAATTTGTGAATTAAAACTAATTATGCCTACTTGACTTTTTTCAATATCTAGAGATTGACGAAGTAGGATTAACTCTTAATAATTGTTATGTTTGTGATTAATGACAAGGATAGTAATCTTTGACTCTCAACCCTAGACAAAACTTTTTTTAACATTTGAATTTCATCTCTTTTATTAGCTCATTTTCTTAATATTTTTACTTTAATTTAGTTGCTTCTTAATGTAGTTATTATTTTAATTGTTGCCCTTTATTACCATGTTTGCTTAGTTAGTTATATACTTGTTCATTGATTTTATTTTCTTGCAATTTAGCTATTAATTGCTCTTTTAATTTCTAGTCAATTTACATTTTCGTAATTGCCTTCAAAACACCCCGATTCTTATAGCCAATGATTGTGCGTACTATTGCAAATCCAGGGAAAACAACCTGGGCCTAAATTCGTGGTTATTATTTTGAATCTTTGTGACATTTTTAAATTAAACTCTGATAGTGTTAATTTCCGGTTTAGAAACTATTTACAATGAAAAACTTGAACTTCTTAATCTTCAAAATTTTTAAATCGGTTCTTAGCACTCATCAGACAACCACAGCAAAACATCAACAAAAAAGAGGCGAGGAGGTGAGAAGACGAGGAAGCTTAGGCGAGGAGGCGAGCGGCATGGCGAGTAGGTGAGCGGCGTGACAAGGAGGCAAGCGGTGAGAACAGAGATGACAAAGTTAGGATGGACGAGGTAGAGAGGAACAACAATGAAGTAGAACATGAGAAAGAGAGGAGTAACAAGGCTAGTAGCACACAGAAGAATCGGACGAATGCAAAGGGCTAGCGGGGAGAAGTCCTTAGCGTGGCGGTGCAGAGCATGGACGCGAAGAAGGTGTCTGGGAGAGGGGGTGAGAGTCTCTGGCGCCGAAAGAGAAGAAGAGAATTTTTAGGTTTAGGATTTGTGAAAGTTAAGTATATATATTATTTATTTATTTATTTGGTTATGATGGGTTGCGGATCCACAGATCTGTGGATGCAAATGTAGTATTCGCGATCCGATTCTATTAGAGTGCAGATCGGATCTGATCCGATCTGCATTTGTTGGATATAAAAAGAGGGTGAGAACAAACCACACATTATCAGTAGGGAAGGGAATACCATCAATGCAAAGAGATACTCGCAAATAGAAAGAATTCTGTTATAAAAACAGTTTATCTTTGAAATAACCATTTGGAAAAGCTCAGTGAGAAATCTTACTTTGAAAAGATCATAATAAATCTTCTTTAATTTACAAATTAGTAAAGTAAATTTTTTTTAAAAAAAAGAAAGGACCAAAGACGTGCCTAAGATCTTTTCACCCAACAAACTTGCATCACTCATTCCTATCCATCCAAGCTTAGGGTCATATTAATCCAAAAATAAGGTAATTAAACTAAGCATTCCACTTTACTAGTAATTCATAATATCAGTACTTCTCTTTTCAATATCACAGTCCATCCGCATATGATTCAGTAATTCAACATCAAAACTTAGTAATATCACATCAGGAACAACTCTCAGCATCATCACCACCAACATAAGGGATCTTTCAGTTGTTCAAATACATACAAAACAATACAAGAAATACATAAATAGAGGAAACAGATAAACCAATTAGATCAAGTAGCATATAGATACAATTAATCAATAATACAAATCAAATACAAAATGCACACCCAAACAATACACACAAATGCAAATGATGCATGTCTGTCCTATGACTAATGAGCTCATCTGTTGGTTATACAGCCAAACCTAACATGTCCGGTAGCTCACCCTGGACAGTCCCTCGATGCATGCATCTCTCAAGAGGAATTCACATCTTAAGGAGAAATTATCTGGAAAGATATAAGTGTTCGGCCACATCTTACGACGGAGGGTCAACAAAGTCTCAAGTCTCAACTCGGAGCAAGTGGGGCGAACCACTGCATCTACCCAGAGAGTCTCAATCCTTAGATTTCTCAATTACCAACCCGGAGCAAGCAAGACAAAACCACAATCCTTATTCTACCTAGGCAGTTTTAATCTCAATCAAATTTAATTCATTACGCGAGCGGGATAACACCCACACCTTGCCAATTCAGTCATACTCAGTTATCGTCAATCTCATCATAAACATTTATCATTTAACATAATCATAACCGTTGCCAATCACATCATTAATGACATAATCATTATCCTCAATCATAATCTCTCGCACATATCTCAACTTAATCAAATTTTCATCATAAGCTTCATATTAATCTCACTTCTCATCAATGATATCATACTAGACAGAATTCTCATCATGATCATAAACTCCACTCCGCTTCCTACCCTGATACCCTAGACTCGAGGTCAAGGTTGCATACCAACTCAGATAGAACATAATCATTCATAACTAACGTTAATCGAACTCAAACACGGCATATTCCATTCAATCTCGTTAAATCATTTTTCTAATTAGTCACTTTATAGACTAACAAACCCAATTTTCATAATCCTTAATTTCAATTTAATACTCCTAAAGTCCTCAACCGTTATCTCATAATTCTTATAAATGAATACTTAGCTACATCTTTTCCCAAGTATCTCTCTTTTCTTCAACTATATTACCTAACTCTATTAACATTATCTCCATTTACACTTCCTAAACCCGAACCCATAGATTGATAAAGGAATCTACCTTTTTAAAACTTCAATTAAATAAATAAATCTTCTTTTGTTGTTATTCAAAATTAAATAAGTTAAATCATAAACCAATTTTAAAAATTAACAAAATCATAGAACTCATCTTTCATTATTTAAACCAAATCATTTAAACAAGATTTTTCGAACCAATTTCAAAACCATTTTGAGCTTTAAAATTTTTCAACAAGATTCAAAGCTATACCAGTTAAAAATTGAAAATTCTAATTGAAAATTTCAAAAGCATTTATTCTCAAATCCATTACTTTAATTACTTTAAAATTTTTAAAAGTATTCAAGATATACTTCTTTTGATAAAATTAATCAAACCAAACTCTTTTTTTTAACCAAAACTTCCAAAACTCTTTAAATTTTTACAAAAATTCTGGCAGAACCTCCCTTAAAAATAGAAATTTACTACCCTTCACGAGTTCACTCAATTCAACTCCAATCGACTTCCATAGCCAACAACATTTAAACTCAATCCCATGCCATCATCGGCATAGTCAAGTATTCTAAATTTCAGTCCCAAATCCAACATCGCCATTGTCATCATATGCACATATTGCAGATCAGATACAGATAAATACCACGGATACGCAGATCTTATCCGATCCATGTTCGCCCCAGTATAATTGCATGCCACTATTGATCTTCCTTCCCCATTCGGCTATGAAGTTGTCCTCTTTCATATTTCTAGCCATTTGAAGGCTTATCCTATAAGGTGGAGATCAAACCATGCCATTAAGCCATTAATTGACTTAGAAAAAGAACATGCAAAATTGAATTTCTAAGGGTGATGGAATCCAAATAAAAAGAAAGCGTGACTCATTCTCTAATTATTCATGACCATGTCAAGGTTAGGGAAATGTAATACTTATATATACCTACCCTACATTTACATTGATATACAATTCTCATACCTAAATTTCTCTCATGTTTTAGCCTGACATAGTAGATCTAAGCCAAAAACATGAAAAAAATTTGCATCGTTATTTCATGCAAATATAAGCCATAGCTTATGGTCGTGGTGCTATAGAACATCAAGTTCCCAGCTGACTCCAAGAAACAACTTGTTGAGTTGAGCATCAATAAACTCATAAGCATGCAAGCCAAGAACGTTCTTGAAAAATTTTCAATGAAGACTTCATAACTTGGAAACAAGATTTTCCTTTATGGATTGTAGCATTTCCCCTCTTTGCTGCTCATCCGAGATTATGAAGGTAGACTAAACCCTGCATAGTTCCTTGAAGTGCATGCTCAACAATTTGATGTTCTTTAACTTTTCATCGACTCTACCACTGCTTCTTCTTCATGTTCATTGCTGCCTTGCTCCAAAATTCCAATAATCTTATCCCACGAGCTTCTTCAATCAATACTTTTCAAGGTTTTGCTTGACCTTTGCATTGAGTTTTCTTATTGTGCCATCTTGGAGAATAACACTGCCTATTCTCGATTGACACTCTATTACCTTGTTTTCTATGTAACTAACATTGTTCATAACAAAAATACATCCCTCAGTAGAGTTTGTGTGGTTTTTGGACTCAACTTCCAACTGGCTATCCAATAACTCCACAATCCTTTTAAACTGCTGAAAAAATGAAAAAAATATCCCTTTTTACTGGAAAACATGGGGTGCTCTTTGAAAACTCTCTCCAACTTAAGAAAGTTCCAGGATTCACAAAAGCTACTGAGGCAGTCCATCACATCGCAAGAGATTGGATACATTCCACGAAGAAAACATACCATGTCACTATCACGGTCGCGATAAATCCTATCCTCCAAGTGCTTGAAAATATCCATGATTGCTTGCCCCAGTTTCTTCCATGTGTTGATTGCTTGATTACTTGATTTCTGATTGCATCACTGGATGGATTAGAAAATAGTAATTAGTACTGTGGAATCAAATTATGAACTGTCTTGAACAGTTTTGAAATTCTAGGAAAAAACATGAGTGTTTTGGAGACAATGCTCTCAGCTACAAAGCCGTTACAGAAATTCAGATGGCTAATAATGAATTCCCTGCAAATCTCAGCAAAAGCAAGATCCACAGTTGAGGTGAAACCTGAAAAGACGCATTCGCATAGCCTCCTTTCATTGGGAAACACAAGCCCCAACGTTAGATTTGAGACTTTAATCCAAATGTTAATCTCACGTTCGAGATAAGATGACTCCATCCCTACCTCCCCCTCGAATCACTTCTAGACAGACAGTTAGTTGTGGCATGACATCATCAATAGTAGAATTTGCTTGCTGTGAACTCAGACTTGAATCTACAAGCACAACAAGGTGATGTTGATCTTGGATTGTAAGAGAAACACCTGATGATGATGATGCATCTAAAGTGGAATGAAGAACGATGAAAGCATAGCTGAATATGACTCTAATGGAACCTAGCATCAAACTTATCTGCATGAGTTGTATGATAAGAGCTCAATAGCTCCACTTCGAAGACGCATTGGATCTGCCTCGACAGGCTTAGCGATATCACAACAAATGCAACACAGGAAGTCAAACTATATGCATCTGGTTTCTCCTTTGCCACTTTTTCAAAGTAAAATGAGTACATAGAGGTGACCATCAAAACCAATCATGCCATATGAGCTTCAACTTGGAGTGTCGTTGAGGCTATGTTTGTTTGAAGGAAAAATAGAAGGAAAGAAAAGGGAGAAAAGAAAATAAGAAGGAAAATGATTATTTTTTATTGTTTGGTTGAGAAGGAAAATTAGAGAGGAAGAACAATGGATGAAAAAAAAATTGGTGGAACTTATCAAATTTTTTTTTCTCTTCAATGTTCGAAAGAAGAAAGAGAGAAAATTTATTTTCTCTTTATACTTCCAATATTACCTTTTCACTTTTTTTAATATATTTTATAATACAAGGATAAGATTGTCTTTTTATAATATTTTTTTTCTTTTTATTTTCCTTCTATCCAAAGTTCCAAACACATTTAAGAAAAATAAAAATTCACTCAATTTTTTTTCCTTTCTTTCCTTTCTATTTCTTTTCTCTCTATTTCTTTACTATAAAGAAATGTTGAGTTTGAAAAAAATAATAATTATTATTTGATAATGACAAACACTTATTGATTGGGTTAAAAAGCCTAAAAATATTTGTAATGTGTGTATAATTTTTGTGTAGGTCAAATTAAGCACACTTGCAACTCAAACAAGCCCAAATTCATTGCAAACATTTTATTTTCCTGAACAGGCCTTGATGCCAAATAGAATTATGGTCTTCCACCAAGGATGAAAGAGACTTTGCAAACAAAACAAACAAATTCAGAATGGGTTCAAGTAAAGTAAAATAATGAATCACCAAGCCTTAACATCAAAATAGAAAAAGAAAAAAAAGGTCAAATATTGGAGTCAAAGAAAAACCAAATCTGTATTTTGATTGAGAAACAAAACACTTAGTTAAAATTTTTTATTTAAATTAAATAAATATAAAATACAGTGTATTTACATAAATACACAATTGATTACATTTTGAGTACTGAAAGAGAGGTTCCAAAAATTGAACATCTTGGATACTGAGACCTCAATCTGTGTCAGAAGAGTTAAATGGAGACTCAGTACCGAGATACATGCAAAAATAGAATATAGACTCAATATCCGAGATATGCACAATGCGCGAATTGGTGACTAGTGCCCAAGATGTGCTCATCCAATTTAATTCAAATAATTTTAAATTTTAAAATTGTAAAAATATTTTATTTAAAATTTAGATGATTATAATTTAAATTAATAATTCAATTTAATTCAATAAAAACAAATATACTTGTATTGTTGTACTAGTTATTTATGAGTACTGCAATATTAATTTTCAGAATAAAGTATCGTTTTTGTCCCCAACGTTTGGGGTAAGTCCCAAAGTTGTCCCTAACGTTTTAATCGTCCTATTTAAGTCCTTAATATTTCAAAACTGACTCAATGTTGTCCTACCATTAGGGATCCGTTAACAGAATTGACGACAGGACAAAATTGAGACGATTTTGAAACGTTAGGGACTTAAATAGGACGAAAACGTTGGGAACAAAAATGATACATAGAAATAAATTTTAATTTTATCCTTCAATAATATCAATTTTTTACTATACATAGTATTCAATTATTTAAGTCTCTAACGTTTTCGTTCTATTTAAGTCCCTAACGTTTCAAAATCATCTCAATTTTGTCCCGCTGTCAATTCTGTTAACGGGTCCCTAACGGTAGGACAACATTGAGTCAATTTTGAAACGTTAGGGACTTAAATAGGACGATTGAAATGTTAGGGACAACTTTGGGACTTACCCCAAACGTTGGGGATAAAAACGATACTTTACTCTAATTTTAAAAAATGACATTATTAAATTAAGTCATGTGCGTATAAAAATAAATTAGTTACACTCTAAGCGCATATTTAATATAATACGCCATCTTCTATGTTGGTATGGTAAGATAGTATCTATACAATATAAAATTAATCTAATAATATCACATAACAATATCTAGGAGATAATAATTTTATTAAATATAGTACTCTTTTAAAATAATCATAAATAATTTAATTATAAATAATCAAATATACGAGTATAATAATCAAATATACGAGTATAAACAATTAAATATAATAATTTGCAAGTACTCATAAATAATCAGTATAATAATACGAG
>NC_029786.2:108239740-108244375 GCF_000816755.2 Arachis ipaensis | reverse complement strand
ATTCGGGTCCATAACAAATTTCATAATAAAATTTTTCTATGGTTAAAAATACTATTTTTTCCGTTTCAGAATAAAATTCGCTAGATACATTAATTTTTTAATAAACGGAAAAAAAAATAACAGTTATTTTAAAACCAAAAGATAAAAACTAATAATTAATTAATGTCACGCGTTTTGTGTATGTGTGAAAAAAGCAAAAAACTATTACTCAAAATTAATTAATCTTAATGTACCCGATTTTCCATTTTATTTGCTCTACCTAACTCTCCACCCTTTCTTTTCAGATTTTCAAGATTTATATTATGAAATGGACAGCCTGTAGCTGTATGTCCTTCCCTTTTCGGTTTTAATATTGTCCTTTTTTTGATCATTTTATTGGTTTATGGTTAGAAAAAAACAGTAAAACACCATAGAAACTTAGAAAATCTACGATTCACACCAATTGGTGTAACAAAATTTCAACAATCTAGGAACTAGGAACCTTCCTAGTTTCCCTTAACCAAATCTCAAAAGTCAAAACCAATCTAATTAAAGTCATGCTTTTATATATAAATATATATATATATATATACACACGCATTCCTTCCATTATGAGAATCATCACCCACTTTCATCAATCCATCATCTACTTTTAATTAATTAATTAATTTATTCATAGTTTTCTCTCAAGCTAGTCCCAATAATCTTCATCAACATGATGAAACACCAAAGCCGGATCAAAATACTAGTAACCATCTTTCTCATCCATTCAACAAAAATTTGGACTTCAGCGGAGGAAGTTGGTAAGCACAATATCAATCAACTCCAAATTACTTGTTGTATTTTTAATTAATTAATGATGTGTATGTGTTTGTTTGTTTGTGTAGAGAATGAGAGAGAGTTTGATTACATAAAAGGGAGTGAGAAGGGTCCTTCACATTGGGGTGAATTACATAAAGAATGGGAAGCATGCAAGAATGGAGAAATGCAATCTCCCATTGATTTGTCAAATAAAAGGGTGACTGTGGTTCCAAACTTGGGAGTTCTAAGGAAGAACTATAAACCTCACAATGCCACTCTTGTTAATAGAGGGCATGATATTTCGGTAATTAATCATCATTACTCATCTTAATCTTCATTGCTTTTATTTATTATTTATTTCTCATTAAATTAACCAATTCCCTTTTGATATTTGTTTCCAAATAGTAAAGATGCATGGTAATAATAACTTTTTTCTTGTACTATTGGATTGGTCGAGCGGTCAGTTCATTCGTTTTATTTGTCTGTTTAAGCAAGTGTTAGATATTCGAATTCCGCCATGTAGGGGTGTAAGTTACCAAATCGGATCGAAAATTACCGCAAAACCAAATCAAAAATTACAACAATCGATTTGAAAATCGAAAAATTGGTTTTTTTTTTTTTTTGACAAAACCGATCGGTTTGGTTTGATTTTTGGTTGGCTTGATAGAAATCGAACCGAACCGAACCGAAGATATGCATACATTTCAATGTTTTAACCATTTTAACCTTTAACCTAACAACAAAAATCCTAAACCCCTAACCATTTCAATGTTTTACTCTTATTATTTCAGTTTATTGACTATTTTAAACCTCTAATTATTGTGATTCATATTCTTCTCATTAGAAATTAAAAATCGAAAAAACCGACCAAACTAAACCGCTGTTGGTTCGGTTCGATTTGGTTCGGTTGTTGTAAAAACAGCAAACCGAACGGTTGTGTGTCTGTAGGAATCGAACATATCGGTTTGGTTGATTTTTTGTCCAAAACCGAACCAAACCGAACCGATAACACCCTACCGCCATGTATATGTAACAACCTATTGGTGAGTCCTTTAAATAGAGTTTAAATTTATGACAGATTAGTTTTCAATCTGTCGGATTTGAGGATATTGTGGGCAACAGGAAAAAATATCTAATATTAAGATATATTAATTATTAGTAATTGAATATGATGGTTATTGATAATACAAACGGTTGGACACAGCTAATAACAAGCTTGATTAAGATCTAAAATGTTTGTTTATGGTGCAGCTGAGATGGAATGGAGATGCAGGATCAATAGACATCAATGGCACTCAATTATTTCTAAAACAATGTCATTGGCACTCACCTTCAGAACACACCATCAATGGCAGAAGGTTCAATATTTCTTCTGTCAAAATCTTTATTTACTTATATATATATTATTTTGTCTATATATTTTTTTGTCAGAAAATATTGAAAAGAAACTATTCTTTAATTAACATATTAGATTTTTTTTTTTTGTTGGTCATGGAAATACTAGGTATGACATGGAGCTTCACATGGTTCATGAAAGCCCAGAGACAAATGGAAAGACCAAGGTTGCTGTTGTTGGGCTTCTGTTCAAGATTGGCAGGCCCAACCCTATACTTTCTAAGGTAAGTCAACACAAAAAAAATTGCTCTTGATCAAGAAAAAAAAAAAACTTTTCTTGTGAATCTTTTCTATATTTTATTAAATAAAAATTGAAATTGATTTTGATTAATTAAATGTGGTTGAAACTATTATTGTAGTTGTCAAATTACATAAAATCCTTAGTGGATAAAGAAGAAGAAAAGAACATAGGAGTGTTTGATCCTTCAGAGATCAAATTTGGTGGCAAGAAATATTACAGATACATGGGTTCCCTCACTGTTCCTCCTTGTACTGAAGGTGTCATTTGGACCATTAACAAAAAGGTACCATTAATTATTCATCAAAACCCTATGACTGACATTATTAATTATTATATGGTTTAATTACTCTATAGTTTCGCAAAATTTTCAATTAGGTCCCTATACTTTTTTTTCTTTTAATTGAGTCTTTGCACCAAATTTTTTTTAATTGGGTCTCTACACTTTTTTTTCCTTTTATTTAGGTCTCTGTACCAATTCTTTTTTTTTATTTGGATCCCTATAAAATCAAGTCAATTACTACTAAAAGGGACTTAATTGAAAAAAAAATTGGTACAGGGACCAGTTAAAAAAAAGTATAGGGACCTAATTGAAAATTTTATGAAACTATAGGACCAGAGTAATTAAACCTTATTATATAATTCTTTATCATGTGATTAATTTGAACAATTATTTATTTCCATGATTATTAGGTAGGAACTGTGTCTAGGGAGCAAATCAATTTACTAAGAGAGGCAGTCCATGATGTAAGTATTTTTATTGCACTATTAATACAACCCAACAAAAAAAAATTAAATAGTTTAATTAATTGTCTTACTTTATTTTTTTTTTTATGATTATAATATTTTTTTTATATGCTCTTTTTATGGCAGCATGCTGAGAAGAATGCCAGACCTACACAGCCACTGAATGGAAGAGGAATCCAATTTTATAACCCAAAACGCAAGGAATAGATTCACTACATAATTGATTTATATAGACTATTGTTCATGTTGGCATATATATAATTACTATTGTATTCAAGGGATTAATCATTCAATACATTACTTGTAGAATTTTTTTCCTATTTTACTATTAATATATAATATATAACAAAATATTGCAAAAAGATGTTATTTGATGAATTATGAATACTAACTAGCAGAAGATCCGTGCATTGCGAAAAATTTCGATTGCTAATTGCTAAGATTTATCTCTTCAATCTACAACTCACAGAACATACAGACAAAAAAAAGATCACATCACATAAGACAAATAAGTTTTTCTTTTTCTTTTTCATTTATATTTGCGTTATTTATTAATTTTAATATGGATAAGGTATTTATATATGTGTAGTGATTAGGGGTGTGCATGGTCCGGTCCTGTCTGAAGATTTGGCCCGCCTCCGAACACTTTAGGAGCTAATTTAGTGTGATTTTATTGGGTCTAGTCGTCTAGAGTCGGATAAGGGTTTCAAAAATAGACCCTGTCATTATTTTAGGTCGGATATGGGTCATAACTCGGGTCACCCAAACTCGGCCCGGTAGACCGGTCATCATACACAATTAATATTTTGTGTTATTAGTGATGGATGATGGCTATTCTTATGTGGAATTTAAGTATTGTAAAGCTTAATATTTTGTGTTATTAGTTATTATAAGACTATAAGTTAATGTTTTATATTTAAAATGCATAAGATTTTAGACTAATGCATAATATTGTGTTATTTGTATTGATTTAAATATTTAATGTTATTAGACAATATTAGTATTGATTATGGTTATGCTTTAATTTCAGAAAATGGTTGGTTCTTGTTATATTTTTCTAAGTAAATTTTATCATGTCAAATAATAGTTGGAATCTTGGAAATTTGGATATTTTCACATACTAACTTATAAGAATGTATCAAGATAATGTAATGTTAATGGTTCGGTTTTCACCCGGTTTTTACCTGATATAATCGTGGCCCGAAAATGTATAAATTTCATCGGATTTAAGGCTGAATTTGGATCTAATAAATAGACTCAGTATATATTTTAGATCAAATCTTAGTCACATCAAACTCAGTTTCACCCAACCATGCACGTCCTAGTAGCGATTCGTACGAAAAAACATCAGAGATAGTCAATATGACCAACTACATCCACGGTAGAATTTACAATTAAATATCACACAGCTTTTTTTTTTCTCCTAAAAAAAAGTTGTTCATATCTTAAATTTTTTTATTAAATAAATATTGAAA
>NC_029786.2:108225931-108239706 GCF_000816755.2 Arachis ipaensis | reverse complement strand
GATGAATTATGAATACGTTTCGAAAAAAAAAAGAAATACGACACATTCGAAATTTAAATCCAAAATTTTAAACTTTAAATTTATTAAAATCCTAAATTTTAAACTATTGATATACTCTAAAATATAATAATTGAAAAACTAAAATTTACTTAATATAAGACATAATTTACTTACATCAAATTAGACATATTTGCTGGAATTACTAGACTTGTATTATAAAATGAAAAGTGTGGCTGCTGGGATTCGAGCCCAGGTCTCCACGGCCACAACGTGGAATTCTTACCACTAAACTACAGCCACAATGTTGTTCATTGCTTGCAAATTATTATTCTCATGTATCTTAATAACTCTTCATCACCCTTCTTTTGAATCTAACCAATAATTGACATGACTTGCTAATCATATTTACTGTTAATAATGCAATTAAAACTACCAAATATTTATTTGCACATAATTTTTCAAGTGTCTAAATGATATATTCAACAACAAAAAAAAAAAAGAGAAAAAAAATTAAAGCTAGCAGTGAAGAGGTTGATACTTTTCTTTGAGACACTAATACGCGCCCCTCACAACCTCTCCATTCATATAACTTAATAAATTCCTTACGCTAAGAATCTCTCATTTTCTATCCAATGATCTTTTTAATTTGCATGCTCTATGTACTCTATATTAGTATATTCTATATATTATATTATGCCACTATGGAACCCTAATCATGCATGATGCATCAATATATAGATACCCCATATTCCACAGCTTTTTTTTTTAATTGTATTTTCTTGAATTAATTATTATTATTGTTGGTTCCTTGTTTAACAAAATATTATTTCTTTTAATAATATGGCTGGTTATTCCATTGTTATTAGGCTCATAGCTTTGCCATAACTTCAACACGGTTTGCTACTTAACTTATTATGTATATTTATTTTATACTAATGGGTCAAGTTACTCTAAAATGAAAAATTAAAATTAGTAAAAAAAAAAAATTTCAAATCATCTTTGAGCTACATACCCAAAAAATATATATATATTTTTGAATTAAAATAGTAAAATTTATATATAATAATAAAAATTATAAATTTAATGATAATTAATTTTTTATTTATTATTTTACAATTTTTTTTCACTTTAAAAAGACTTTTTTCATATGAATATGGGTAATTTGATTTCATCAGAAGCAAAAAAAAAATGTAATAGATAATAATAAAGATTGCCAATGAATTATAGCTTAAATAACATAGTTTTTCTATACTCAATTAAGAGGTTGCAGGTTCGAATCTTCTATGTTTAGTAAAAAAAAAAATGGTAAAGACTTATATTATGACGGTATAACCTTATATTAGTCAATTCTTCAGCACATAAAATGTGCTTTTTACCAACACCAAATGATTGGGAACAATAATAAGACTATATGATATATGAATCATGAATAAAATCAATTGGTGATGTATATGCGGCGCAATTGTTGGAGTTTTGTCCAATTAAAATTAAAATGTGAATATAATTTGCAAAAATATATAAGTAGTTGGGTACTTGGGTCAACTTCACATGAATTCCCTCATTATAGCAAGTGTGTGAACTATATGAACATAACCACTAGCACTCTATTTATAATATTTAATTAATATAGCTACTATAAACTATAATTAATAATACAACATAATCTCATGTCACAAGTCATAAGGATCATGTCCAACCCATAGTTTCCACACTTGGACTTTGTTAACTAATTGTTAATTGGATTGGGTCCAAAATTAATCAAATTAAGCTGTACTAACTAATAGCTAGCTAGCTAGCTTGGTACCACAAGCCAAGTTAGTTAAAATTTAGTGATGAAAAATAAAACCAGCAAGAAAAGCAAAACCAAATTAAAGTAGATAAAAATTAGTAAATGAATATTAAAAAAAAAAGGTTTAATTTTATTAGGAAGTTGAATATTCCGTGGTTCCAGGCTTGCAAAACCAACTCTTCAAAATAGTAGATAGTACCTTAGAGGAAAAGTAACAAGTTTGCTTCAAAAACCAACCGAATCTCACTATCATTTACTTAACAATAATTCTCACACATACTCATCAAATTTAATAATCCATTTCTTTTTGATGCCTTCAAAATAAAATTTGATCATGTTACCAATTCTACATCTGAGATATTAACTAAAAGTTTAAGAAATATTTCGTTAATTTTAACGTTTTGACATGAAAATGACTTAATTACAAAATTAAAAATAGTGTAAAAACTCAATTAAAAAAAAGTATAAATAAAAATCTAATTAAAAATTTAGTAAAATTATATAAACGAACAAAGTAATTAAACCTTAATTAAATTTAAGTTTATGTGATGTATGTAACTAAATTTACCCTATAAAAATGGTTGAAGCTAGGTTTCTGTTCCCTTATACATACACTACACAATTATTAACACAACTGTATAAGACACACTATTTTCTATATATATAACTTGCAAGGTTGGAAAAGCAAGTTTGGCAAAGCTAAAACCAGGGTTTATTCTTTATTCTCATGCAATTTGCATCCACTACTTCAAACTTGAAACCCTTATTAGCTTCCATATATTTATTAACATCCCACTCTCTCTTCCATATTCAACAACACCAACACCCTCTTTCTCCTCTTCTTCTTATTCTTCTTCAAATTGTGATCACTCACTATACAATTAAGTTTCACACATCAACAACAAGATGGAGGAGGTTCAATTAGAGGAACAACAACAACAACTTCTTGTTGTTAAAGGCAAACGAAGCAAGAGGCCGCGGCCGCCTTCGCCTTCGCCATCACCACCACCACCACTTGAATTTGCACCAATCATCATCAAAAGCAACAACAACAACATGATGATGATGATGCCACCACCAACTAGTGCAACTACTAGTACAACAACAACAACATTAGATGATGAAAACATGGCCTATTGTCTCATTCTATTGGCACAAGGACACCATCATCATCATCATCATCATAATAATAATAAAGCATCATCATCATCACATCATGATGATCATCATGAGAAAAAGAGCATCTACTACCAATGCAAGACGTGTAACAAATCATTCCCTTCATCTCAAGCACTTGGTGGACATAGAGCTAGCCACAAGAAATTATTATTACCAAACAACAAATCAAAGAGTAATAATAATGCTTATGATCATGATCATGAATTAGAGGACCTCAACACAAGAACAACAACAAAAACAACAAGCACCATGCTATCTTTGCAAGTATCATCATCAAATACTACCACAATAATAACAAAAAGAAGTAGTACTAATAATAATAGTGCTAATAATAGTAGAAAATGCAAGCTACATGAATGTTCTATTTGTGGTGCTGGATTCTCATCCGGCCAAGCATTAGGGGGTCATATGAGAAGGCATAGAAATTTTGATGAAGGTGACAAAAACAAGAAACCAATAAGGAATCATTTTTTGAAGCTGGATTTGAATCTTCCAGCATCACCGGAAGATGATCAAAGAGAATCATCATCTAAGTTCCCATTTCAAATAAGGGAGAAAGTTATTGTCTTCTCTTCTTCTGCACCTTCTTTGGTGGATTGTCATTACTGAATTTATAATTAGTCAATTATTTTATTTTTTTATCTATTATTCTTTTTTCTCATTTAGAATTGTACTTATTGATTGTTGTTGTTCACTCAACATTCTTTTCATTCATTCAAATTGAATCCTTTTATTATAAATGCCTTAGATTTTAAGTTTTCTTTGTTGACATGCTCTTTATTGTTAGTATTTAAGATTCATTATTATTCACCACTTTGTGTAGTTACTTTTTCTCTCTAAATATTTAGCTTTTTGGATATCCCCAACATTTTTCGTTGACATCTATATATCTAATTGTCAATCTAATCATGGTAATAGCTTTCACCAATAATAGGGATGTTCTTATATACAGTAAGAGTAATATTCTACTTCACATGAAATCAGAAATATTATTCTACTAGATATAATTTTACTTATGTGTTCAACACAGAATATTATAGTAGGAATTTATTGAGGGATNNNNTTGTTGTTTCTCATAATATTTTTTAGTCTAATAAATCAATGATTAATTTATTATAAATTTAAATTTTATTTAAAATTTTTTTTGATTAATAAATTGATGTATGTACAAATTAAATTAAACTCTCATACAGTTAAGAGATTAGACCAGCCCAAAACCAAGTTTTTTTTGTCAAGGCCCAAAACCAAGTTATATTGTACTAGAAGAAGTTAGGAAGTTTGATGGGCCCAATGGGCCGTTTAAAGGCCCAATATCTATTAGCATTTCCAAAAAAATAATCTGAGTGTTAGAAAATAGAGGCGCCGCCAAAAAGAGACACAGGAAGAAGGAGAAGAAGAAGAGGAAGAAAGAAAGGAATCAATGGCGGTTCCGGGGAGGCGCAACGGCATAAACGAAGATGACGAAGATAACAACCTTTTCGAAGAAGAAGGACTCATCGAACATGAATCCGACACTCCTCCTCACCTTCGTGACCTCTCCGCCGCCGCTCAGCTCGGCGACCTCTCCGCCCTCCGCACCGCCCTAGGTCCTCCTCTCTCTCTCTCTCTCTCTCTATCTCTCTCTCTTCAATTTTATGTTTTCTTTTATACTTTCCAAATTGTTATTTTCTGCATGTATATTGAGCTGCCTCCGCTAAAGCTCAAACCCTATTTTCAGCTGAACTTGTATGAAATAATTGTTTGTAATTTTATTTGTTAAATTTTTTGCATGTAAATTTTTGTGGCATCTGAATCGAAATCTGATACGAGTCTAAACCTCTCAAATTCATTGTAAGAAACTTGTTTGCGGGTATATATTAGTCTACGAAAGATGCTAAAAGCTTCACCTTGATCCTTAAGAGAAGCCAAAATTTTGGTCACATCATTATTTTAGATTATGGTTTCTGCTTGAATAATGAAATTGAGGGAAAATGTGGTTGATTCTGCCACAAATATGATTGCTTCCTTACTGTGTTTGGTTATTGACTATAGTTTAAAACCATGGGAGATGGGACCAATATTCATGGCTCCTTAGAGATTGAATTGGGGGGGGGGGGGTTTCGCATTCTCCGCCGTGATTATATTGTGGCCATGAAGACATGCATGTTTACTGAAAGCTATTGCACTCTGTCTGCTATGGTTTTGTACTCTTTTCACTAGAACATAGGGTGTTCTTTCTGCTTGATTCTTACACTTGTACTGCATGATTTCCAGATAACTTGCAAGGTAGTATCGATGAGCCGGTCGAGGATGGGGATACAGCATTACATTTGACCTGTTTGTATGGCCATTTGGAATGCGCCCAGGTTTGTTTCCATTGCTTATTATCACTTTCACATGCTCAAATTATGCAGCATGATTATTCCGTGGATACCGGATGATTGATCTTGGTTAACAAATTGCAGCTACTTCTAGATAGAGGAGCGAACTTGGAGGCCAACGACGAAGATGGTGCACTTCCTTTGCACGATGCTTGTGCTGGAGGTAGTTTCCGCTCGCATTTCAAAGCTAAAATGAATGTTGTTGCACAATTTGTGATTTTTTTTTTTCTTTTGCATGTTGATGATCATATCAGGTTATACACAGATAGTCCAACTGCTATTGAACAGAGCTGGTGATGCAGAGATCATAAAAAGGATGCTGGAATCAGTTGATTCCGAGGGTGACACGGTGAGTATTTATAGATTTCATACTCAATTTTTCGTAGTCTCGAGCCACCTATAGATTGAGATTTTTCTGATTTTTATCCTTATGAACTTCACCTGATCTTTTTCTATCATCATGATCTTGTGATTGTGACTATTTTTTGCAGCCTCTTCATCATGCAGCAAGAGGTGAGCATGTTGATGTAATTAGGTTGTTGCTGTCTCATGGTGCTTCCCCCACCAAGCAAAACTTATATGGAAAGGTATGTAAATTTTAAAGGAATCTAATACATAATAATAAACCTTTTCTAGTTTTCATCAAATTCTGAGGATTGTTTTCTTTGGTAGTCCCCGCCAGAGTTACCTGATCCGGGCACAGATGCTAGGAGGCTGTTGGAATCTACCACCATTCCTATGGAAGCTTAATATGATAGCCTTAGTATTGTGATTGGTAGAAATATTCGGTTTTCTTTTTGCCAATTTTGCTTTAGGGCCAAAACATCTGGATTATTGTATACTAATTTTATATGGCTGTTGATTGACATTCAGAAATGATTTAACAGAGAATCACTTGTGATTAACGGCTAAATAATTACCTCTTTAATGGTTGTAACATAGGCTAAATCCCCTTAAACATAAGTCAAGGAAATAAATATATACACAAGCTATTAGGTATTATTGTTTCAAATTTTCATTGGTGAACTAGTGATAGATACAAGTAGTTAAGCAGCCAAAAGACATTGGCAGCAATTAGAACAAACATTTCAAGAGCAACAACCACCACTTTGTTGGTATGCTTGAGGTTCCTGTTTTTGCTTGAGAATGTTCCTTTTTACTGTGCTTGATCCTTCTTCCAAAAGACTAGGAGCATCCATTATCTATGATATGTTAAATGGTTTATATTAGCTATAAGGTAACAATTTATCTACAATTTGAATTTCTACTTCTTGTCCTTTAAATAAAAAGAAAATTAAAGTGAAAATTCTACCTACCTTTAATGCAAGCTCCTCAAAACAGCTTTCCACATTTTCTCTAGTCTTGGCACTACATTCAAAAAACAAACATCCCAACTCTTTAGCAAGAGCTGAACCCTCTTCTCTGCTCACAGCCCTTTCAGAATCCTAAAAAGAAAGATACAATTTTGCAAAGCATCAAAGAAAATTAATATACAATATACATAACATAAATATCATGGTATGTCTTCACTATATTCAAGAACAATATTAATTATAACACAAGAACTTACTCTGTCAACTTTATTTCCAACTAGTAACTTCACACAATCCTGATTAGTAGAATAGAGTTCCACTTCCTTGGACCATACTTCTGATAAATTTGTAAAGCTTTCTCTCCTGGTGACATCATAAACTGAAAACAAATATATATAGCAAAAGAATTCTATAACTGTAACAACAAATGTCATGAGGGATTTTGTTCCACAAAGAAATTTCAATGCAATTTGCAAATAGCAAAGACATGTCTCTAGTAGAAAAAATTAAAACCATCACATTTACATAATTAATTTAGCATACCAAGAATGATCCCTTGAGCTCCTCTATAGTAAGAACTTGTTAGTGTTCTAAACCTTTCCTGTCCAGCTACAACAGTTGTAATGTTACTATTAAAGGGAAAAGAAAAAAGAAAAGAAAAAGAGCTTGGAAGCAAATGAATTGGTTATAAGTTACCGGTATCCCAAATTGTTAGTTTCAATCTCTTGCCACCAACTACGAGCTGTTTGATCTTAAAATCAACACCTTCATAACATAAAAACAAGGGAAATTAAATGAAATACAAATTAGTATGAGAAATATGATAGAATAATCATCAATTCTAAAATTTAATGACAAATGCAATGCAATACAAGGAACAAAATAGTAAAATAGTTATTAATAAACCATAAGACACTGTCTAGGGACAACACCTATTTTTCTTGTTTCTTTCATAAAATTATAAAAACAGACAAAATAAAAAAATAAAAACAAAAAATAAAAATACAAAAACAATTGCATCCTTAGTATATCTCAAATGAGAGAATTACCAATTGTGGGGGCAAGTTCTTCAGTAGAGTTAGAGATGAAGCTTAGAAGTAAGCTACTTTTTCCAACAGCTGAATCACCAATCAACAAGATCTTGAATGAGAGATCATAGCTACTACTGATTTGACCTGAAGATAAACTCATCTTTCTCTCAAATAAACTCTGTGAATGATCTTATGATGCTGATAATGAAGTACCTCCTCCCTCCTCTTTCTCTAATGAATGATTCTATATATATATAAATAAATAGAAAGTACAATGCCAAAGGAACCTATTTAAGTGAAGAAAGAAAGAAAGGGAGAGAAAAAGAAAGAAGAAAAGGTATCATACAGCAATGAATCATAAAGGCTCTTAGCAATATTAATTAGAATAGAAGTTTTTGTATGTTCTTTATTTGTAGTTTATGCATACTCATATAAACTAAGAATGTGTAACTAGGAAAGTTTTGAGAACATGTATTAAATTTGTTTAAAATCATTGACATTTTTTTTTTTTCAATTAAATGTCTAACATGATTTAAAGATGAAAAGTAAGAGTTGAAATATTAAGGTGGAGAGTACACTAGAATTTAAAAATGATAAAATATATAAATGTTTAACAAAGAATTTTAATGTTGTTTGTTGTTTGGTATGAGAGAGTTGAGTGAGACAGAAGCCAAAAATTAAAAAAAAAAAAAGGCTAACTTTGCTTGAGTTCTATTCTATTCTTTTCTTTCTCTCCTTTTCTCCGCCTCAACTTTCTTTCTTTTTTCAGCTTAGAAATTATTCGAGCAAATGCATATTTTATTTTCTAATTATGTTATTTGCATCATTGTATATGAAAAGATAACTTGCATCATATAAACCATAAAAGTACTTGACTAATAATCACCATATATATGAATTATTATACATGGAATAAGTTAATTGGCTAATATTGTAAAATCAAGGTACAAAAATTAAAACAATATATAGATTTTATAAAAAAAAATCAACTATAGAGGAAATGGATCCTTGTATATTTGAAGGTCATTTGATCCTTAACATACACCTAACCATACCCAAGATAAGATGCTTGGTGTTTAAAATAAACGAGCAATAATAATAATGCACATAGCCATCATGTAACACATAATTAATTCTAACTTTGAAGTTCCTAACTTTCTGCCATATTCTCCTTAATGCCGGGTTCTTGTCCTTAATTAAGTCATTAACAATTCTAATTTTAAAAGAATCAAACGAGAAGGCTATAATAATTTATTTAAACAACTTGAGTTGGTCAAATAGTTAGCTCATTCATTTGTTAAGTAAATGTCTGAGATTTAAATCTCATCTTGTGTATGCAGTAATTCATTAATCAACAACAGACCCTTAAATGAAACTCAAATTGCGGTGAATTAGTCGTTGATTTGTTGGGTTGGAAAATACCGTAAAAAAAATGATGGAGGATAAAAATGATCCAATATTATCCATTTCATGATTCAAGCTTCAAAGCATTAGATTTGAGACACAAAGCTATCTATGAATACAATACCTATGTGACCACCAACCATATAAAATTTATAGACAAAATGCACAAAAACAAAATATGTGACAATGTTCAAATTTTTGGACTAAACAAACAATGACTTGGTTGAAAATCAACCAGCTAGAGATTCATTTGGTGGGAACACTTTCTGAATGAAGTCCAAGAAGCGACGGGAGTAGAATCCGGGATCAACGGCCGAGATTGAAATCGAATCGAACTGAATCGATTTGTAGGCATGTTCAATTTTCTTGGACATGTTGTAGTCCTGTAAAATGTCAATTATTCCCAGGTAGAGCACCACATCATAAGCCTCATGAAATGTTTGCATCTCTTCCTTTCCTGGAATTTGCTCTGCCCTTGCTGGCATGTTTACTCCTAACTGGATTTGTAGTCTGCTTAACAATCAATGGTGGTGTTTCAACAATTCTAGTTTAACCATATAGTCCTAACTGTTATGTGAATAGGTGTGGCGTTGCGGCCGATTCGGCTGTGCAATGATGTTAGCTGGAGAACTATATATGAAGTTATGAAGATTAGAAGGAACCATACCTTGCTGTGCCTGGAAGAAGCAGATCCACCTCCTCATCGCCGGCAGCCGAAGCGCGCAGTCGACTACCTCTGATGTGTGATCCTACAACAACACTGTTATCATCTGATCCCCTAGGGACCAAAACAAGGCCTTGCGGATAGCTTGATACTTCATCCTCTAGAGGATCTGTCAATTCATCATTTGGAATGTTTTCAAATAAACAATTTTAGTACAAACAAGAAGAATATGTTCATCAATTTGGTCCTCGAAAGATCAACATGCAATATTAGATGATGATGTGTCGCAAAATGATTATGCCACGTGTCATTATCTAACTTATGAAAGGACCAATATGATTCAATTTGAGAGTGATCTTTCGGGACTAAATTGACTCGCTTTGATCTTTCAGGAACTATTTTGACTATTAACTAAAAGACAAAACTCAGATATATTAATCCTTTTTAACATATCATAACTTTCAAGATCACATCTCATACTAACCTTCCTCAGCAAGACTTGCTAATCCATCAGCAGTTATGCTACGGTTGTATGATGTGAGAGGACGGAAATGCTGTGGAGCTCGATAATGAACGCCGAGTAGAAGGCTGTAATCCATTATATGCTGTGCTTCCAAGAACTTGCTGTCGATCTCAATCTGCCTGCAGAACATTTTGAGAAG
Source organism: Arachis ipaensis (assembly GCF_000816755.2). Taxonomy (NCBI): domain Eukaryota; kingdom Viridiplantae; phylum Streptophyta; class Magnoliopsida; order Fabales; family Fabaceae; genus Arachis; species Arachis ipaensis. The sequence continues at coordinate 108,229,304 of NC_029786.2, read as the reverse complement.
ATAAAAAAAAAATGAATGAATGAACATAAGGTGCAACTTCTTTCCCTTACTTTAGCAATGACTGGCGCCAAGAAGGTTCCAAATAGAAGCAGTAGTTGAGGAGGGATGAACCTTTCAAATCGAATCTCCTATGGATCCTTAGCTCTGTACAAAACATATTTCCCATCACAACAAAGCGAAACTGCAGAAACAGACAGTTATATATAAATTTTAGCCTCTCTATTAAAGGAAATGTAGATAAAGGTTCAAATATTTGATGCATTTGGCAATTCAAATCACAATACCTTTTGACCACTCGAAGGTATAATCCGGTGCAGACCGAAGAATTTCGTGATGAGGGTATTATCGTATGACTTCACGTGATGATGATAGTCCGGAAGCATTCTTAGAAGAACCTACATACCAAATTTTGATAATGATGATATGATTATTATATTTAAGGCCTAAAACCTGTGTATGTAAGCCTATGGAAAAATGTTAATTAACAAGATATAAGTAAAATAAGCATACCTTTACTTCAGATCTTCGAAGCGTCTTGATCATGAAACGATCATCCTGAGACAGGAAAAAGACACTACCACTTTTCCCCGGAGATGATAGTTCCCTCAGAGCATCGTTTCCGCAAATCGACATCATATAGTCAGCAGCATCAATCTTGAACAACTCTCTCAAGTTTCTGCATAAATTTTGATAAATAATTACATGATTATGAGGTTATGCTGAATAATCATTCCATCTTAACTAGGCATTGTAATTTTGACATGGATATATGAGATCATATGCATACAATTCAGAGTGTAAGTTTCTTTTCCATAATCAACAGAAGATTATGAAAAAGTAAGAAACCAAACAAAAATTCAGTTCCTTGGAGAAGAATATAATTGAAATTCGGATGAAATAGGAATAATCATACAAAGTACTACTAACCTGAACACCATTGGGCAATAATCTTTCCATTTGAAGTCATCAGATTGATGAGGAGGAGTTAGCTGAGAACCTTCTTTAGGAAAATTCATCCAAAAACTTGCTCTAGGACCGAAATCCGATGCTCGAACTTCTCGCCTCTGTATCGGGGTAATCTTTCCCACAGTATACCTAGAAATATTGAAGCCAAATTTTACATTACATATAGAAATCCACTGCAGAAAATTTTAGAGTAAATAATTATTATAATTTGAAGAAGGGTCAAGATTATGCATTGTACCTTATTCCAAGCTGCAGACTAAGCATCAGATCATAGCTCCGGTGACCTTTAATGATGGCTTCACCAGGTCTTTTAATCTCTCTGGCGAGCTTCTTCTGCAGCCGTTTTGCCCTTCTAGACATATTTGAAAAGCTGTTATTTAAAACTACCTCACTTATTAATACACCTTGCATATACTCGCGCTCCAAAATGGGGATCTTTTCACTACCTTCCAATATAGAATCTGTTGAATCATGGGCTATTACTTTCTCAATAGACACCTCAAGACTCCATCGCCTTTCGAGAGAGATATTCTTGCTGCGCGATTGTTCAATGTTTAATAGACTCCCTTTGGCAAGCTTATCGGACGAAACAAGGCTAGAACTCTGATTATCACCACTGACCTTGACATTTCCCATATCAACCGAAGAAGCATGATGAATATGAGCCTGTTTCTGCCTCCTCAAATCCGGCAATAGTCCTCTTTTCCTCAAGGCATTCAGATAAACCTCTTGTGCCGACGGAAGACAGCTACCTTTCGGATAAAACGTTCCTTTGCCGTCTTTCAAACCTCTCGTCCAGGTCCCAACATAGCAGCCGCCGTCACTCCAAGTATAAACTCCAAGACCATGCATCATACCATCCAACCAGCTTCCTTCAAATGAGTCTCCATTGATCCATGTCAAAGTTCCTTTCCCTGACATTTTCCCACCTTTCATATTCCCTAAATAGACATTCCCATTCGCCCAAGTATACTTCCCCGGCCCCTCTGGCGTTCCTTGGATCCAAGACCCTTCAAAGATATCTCCATTAGGATAAACTTGATAACCAAGTCCATGCTTAAGATTCAATCGCCACCGCCCTTTGTAGGTAAGACTATCCGAACCAATATATGTTCCTGTACCATGGATATAGCCACCAGAGAATTCGCCCTCATAAACCGTGCCAGAAGGCCATTGTAACCTTCCATTTCCATTCCTCATCCCCCTTCTCCACTCACCATCATATACACATCCATCTGACCATACATACTTACCCCTACCCTCCGGCATGTTGCCGAGAAGGGACCCGGAATATGACTCTCCATTAGGAAGCAAGATTTCCCCAACTCTAAACCCAACTATCTCAGATGAATGACCACTGCTTTCGCCGTTTCTCAATAAGGACGACACGTCTACCTCGGAAATGGCATCAAGAGACTTTGTTCTCTCTGCAGAGATAACTGCTCCATCCAAATTATCAACTGTGGCCACAGGGCCAGACATGCATAATAATTACCAGAAAAAGGAAAAACTTTTCCTTATTCAATCAAATTATTATAAGTTACCCTAATTCTCAACAGCTACAAGAAGAGATTGACCCTTGAAATTCTTTGTCCTTTTGACTAGTGAAGCGAAATCAGAAAAATGAAACAATATCAGAAAGCTTGATACAGTACTATGAACTATTAAGCACAATTTAAGAAGAGCACTTGAACATGGTTTAAAATTGCAATTCAAAACTACAATTGCAACTGAATTTGCCAACACACACTCAACTTCAAATCTTCAATCCCAATCCCAATAACAATAATAAAATTATCTGATCAGTTCCATAGCTTTGTTTCCATCAATAGCAACAACTCTGAATACCAATCTATATAGTCAAGCATATACATTCATAAATGAATAATTGAATTTATATAAGGATTAGTGATTGCACATTATCAAGAACAGGATATCAGTAATATCACTAACTACATAATAATACAGAAATACAATTGAATCAGAGTGAGAGAAGGAGAGAGAGAGTACCTTGAAAGTTGAAAGGGAAAAGGAATGAGAACAAAGTCACACAAAGTGATGAATGAATGAAAGGCAAGGACAAAGAATAAGAAGAAGAAGAAGAAGGAGTGGAAATAAAACAAACAAATAAATACAAAAAAAAAAGACTTATTATTCTCTCTCCCTCTCTCTTAAGCTTTGATTCCAAAGTATATGGTTTTGGATGACTCAGTCTTTTTCTTCCTTCTTCTCTCTTTCTGTGTCTTTGGAATGAAAAGAGAATAATGATAATAAACACAATAATAAAAAAAATAAAATAAATGAATAATAATAATAATAATAATAATAATATGAGAGAAAGTACATGCACAGTAAAATTATTCACATGAATACTTAACAAACACACATATTAAACTATTCCATCATT
>NC_029786.2:108225198-108225646 GCF_000816755.2 Arachis ipaensis | reverse complement strand
CCCCACAATATATATTTAATTATTTAGATTTGTTTAAATATTTTATTTTGCAAGGAAGTTAATTACACTATTTATTACAAATTGTACGGTCTACAATTATTAAAATTTTATGTTAAAAATTCTTATGATTAACAGATTAAGTCAAAATTTTGTCTCTTAATTTTATATTTCTTACCTATGTATAAATGATTTAAACAAGATATGATTAGAATTATCCAGATTCTATATATGGTTAATGAAGTTAGACTAATTAACTATACTTTGGAAAAAGTGAAGGTTTAAACCTTCTAAGAGTTACCACCTAGTATAAAGTTTTCAAACCTATGATACACGGACACACGACACGACATGACACGGGATACGTCGACACACAAATTTTAAAATTTTACATGATACAGAGACACGCATACATATAAAATATAAAGTATTTTTTAGATAAACCGTAATA
>NC_029786.2:108223003-108225193 GCF_000816755.2 Arachis ipaensis | reverse complement strand
ACATTACATTTTAATATTTTATTTTAATTATATCAAGTATTTAAAATATTTTTTATTTTAATAAATAATAATATATAATATATCTAAATTTATTTTAAAAATATATATTAAGAATAAGACCGGACACGTTGACACGTGATGGTATTTAAGTGTGTCCGAAAAAAAATTTTTTATTTTTATTGAGATACGATTTGGACACAGCAGACATGCGTGTCGGACAAATATCAATAAATATCATGTCTAAAATATATCTGACATATAGACACGACAACTCAGCAAAGTGTTCATGTTTCATAGTTTCAAACTATATATATTTACTCTACATAGAAGAAATTAATGTAGTGCTCAAAGTTCAAATGCTGAGATAAATAATAAATATCTTAGAAAAGAGAGATATTAATAAGGACAGAAGGAAAAGACAATAGTGTCCAATGTTGTTGAGTCAGAATGCAATTAGTATAGACATTAAAACATGGAAGGTTACCTAAGTCATAAGTGCAATAATATGATTCCTAAATAGCCATGTTGAGACAAAAGATCCCCAACCCCAACTAACTCAAAGACTACCCTTTGGATTTTGGATTTTGGTTTGCCTTTACTTTAACTCTAAATTTTGAATTTTCATTCTTTCTTCTAAGTCTAATATTAATAATCTTCCAATGCCTAACTTTACCTTCCCCTCATACGACATACTATATATGTATACTATTAAATTCCCTCTTTGTTACGCTCTTGTACGCCAATTATATAAATTTACGAGAAAAACTCAAAATAGTTCCTGAGAATTACTTCGAAAGATAACGAGGTCTTTGACAAAAAAAAATCTCAATCCGACTCCTGACAATTATTTCAAAAGGATAACAAAACCTAAAAAAAATCAATGTTATTTTTTTGGCAGATGGGCTAATCAATCCCAAAAAAAATATCAGGAATTGAATTGGGTATTTTTTTTTCTTAGAGACCTCGTTGTCCTTTCGAAATAATTGTCAGAGGTCGGATGAAGTATTCACTCAAAATTTACATTAAGAACAATGATCACAAAAATATTTTTAGGGTGCATTTAGATTACGTTTTTATTTTTTATTTTTTTAGTATTTTTTTAAGAATTTTATGAAAAAATAAAAATAATAAAATTATATTTCTTGTTAATTTTTTATAAAAATCTTATTCAATTTGAGCAATTTTTTTTAAGAAAAATATACATAATCTATATTCTATCATGTGGTTTGGACCAATAAGATATCAAGTTATTGTGAGAGTAAAATGTAGTGGTAAGAGTAAAAATTATTTAATGAGGATAAGTTAAAAAACATCAAATGTTTTATCATTCATGTTAAATTCAGAGGTTAACTTTTTTTTTTATTATATTAAGAATTTTATGCTGACAGCAATAATCAAATACAAGCTAAGTAAATAATGTACAATAATCTTTTAACATCCTTGTGTATCAATAAAGTTAAAAAGAGTTTAGGGCTTCTTAAATGTTTTGTCCAATAGTTTATAAACTCATTTACTACTACTATGATAATAAATATATTCAATATGATAATCATAAATAGAGTTGAAAATGAAATAATGGGGACCATAGACATGGCAGGGCCAAGTAGTGGGCACTATATATATATAGTTTGAAAAAAGTTATTCATTTTTTACTTTTTGGTTCACTAGATATTCTTCACATTCAATAATATCAAATATTTTTTAATTAAATTTTATGTGTAGTTTATATATATATATAAGTTATACCCTATTACTACATATATAAATATTAAATTCTTTCTTTCTTTTAATAGATACGTATATAGAGAGAAAACAATATAAAACTACATGTTATTAACTATAAATAAAATTAAATCGAGATTCTTCATTTTTATATTACCATCTTAATGTATTTACTTTTTAACCATTATATGTTGTTATACATTTTTATAGAATAATGGTTAATAATCTCAAGTCAATATCAATTATTCTAGTGTCAGATTTCTTTTTTCTTTTTTCATCCTTTTATATATACCGTTAGTTCGATCCTTTTTCCCCTGGAAAGGTACTTTCCATTTTCCATTCCCAGTAAATAAAACAAAAGTCTTTGTTTGGAATTTAACTTTATTCGGATATTTCACTCATGTGCCTCGATTCTCTTGCTGTCTTGCCATGTGTATGTAACTTTTAAATTCTATAATAATTTCTTCT
>NC_029786.2:108208916-108222829 GCF_000816755.2 Arachis ipaensis | reverse complement strand
CTCTACCATATCTTTTCTAAAATAAAAAGTAAATTATTTCTTGTGTGATAAATTATCTTTTCATTAGAACTCCAAAATTCACGTTATTTTCTATTTTTTTATGTTTTTTTAATTTAATAACAGTATCATTTTCATCATCTCCACCAAATACACCTCTTTCCTAATTTAAAAAAAAAAACGGTTTAATTATTCTGTTGGTCCTTATAGTTTCGTGAAATTTTCAATTAAGTTTCTATAATTTTTTCTTTTTAATTGGTCCCTACACCAATTTTTTTTCAATTAAGTCCCTTTTAGTAATAATTGGCTTAATTTTATAGAGACCCAACTAAAAAAATTAGTACAGAGACCTAAATAAAAGGAAAAAAAAGTGTAGGGACCCAATTAAAAAAATTTTGGTGCAAGGACTCAATTAAAAGAAAAAAAAGTATAGGGACCTAATTGAAAATTTTGTGAAACTATAGAGACCAGCAGAATAATTAAACAAAAAAAACCTAATGCATTGATGGGAGCATATATTAAACTATTATATTGTCACAAAAAATATTAAATTATTATTCAGATAACAATAAGACAAAATGAAATAAGTATTTTAATATTTACATTCCCCTCAAATATTAATTAATTATTTTATTATTCATGCCATTAATTACCTACAAGAATTTTATTTATGGTGCAAATTCATATCTGTCATACAAACTCATACCCTCTTGCTTCTCTCCGAGCGTAATATCTTCTAATACGAAAAAAAATCTTAGAAAGAAGAGAGCTGAAAATTGATAGTTGTGCTCGTTGAAATTGGAGATTAAAAACGTAAGAACAAGTTCAAAATCCTATCTTAATTGATTGAAAATGGTGATTTGATTTAAAAGGAATTAGAATTTTAAAATTAGAGAAGAAGAAGTGTATTTGGTGGGGATAATGAAAATGACATTGTTATCAAATATCAAGAGAAACATAGCGTCAATTGAAAAAAAAAAGATAACGTGAATCTTGAAACTCTGGTACAAAGATAATTATCAATAATCACTGTATATATCACAAAGGATAATTTACCCTTTATTTTAGAGAGGATATGATAAAATTCACCGTATACATATATACTTCTTAGTTTCAGATAATTAATTAGAGTATATATATATGAATTGTTTTATTAAAATGATACGAGTATAGCTAAATGCAAAGAAGGAAGTGAGAGGCTTGCAACGTCAGCAAAAGAGGTTGTAACTAACTCGGGACAGATGGCAGCAGATCCTCAAATTCAGGACCTCAAAAGAAGCGTGAGAAAGAGATCAAATAGCAAGCTGTTAAGAGATTTCAAGCACTAGGCGTATTGTGGTATTTTCTTCTTTCTTCTCTCTCAACCCTCTTTCTTTGGTCACTCTCATTCAGCTGCTACATAGAATTTTCCTTCTATTTTCCTATTCTGTTATTTTCCCTTTCCTGTGCTGATTCCCACTTCCATCTCTCAGGTTATGGATTCTTCCTACTGCTGCAATCAGATTCGGCGGATTCTGATTTCCCTATTTCCTTCAATTTTGACACAATTACTGTTATACTGAAGAACTCTATCTTGTTTCTGTTCTTAGAGCTCAAGTCACTGATGAGCTTGATTTCCTTCTGATTGTTCTTAGTTATTTTTGAACTCTAAACTTGTACTTCTGGCGTAATTACTCTATTCAATATACATACTATTTCACTGTTTTTGTTTAGAACATCTATCACCCTATCATAAAACAATAATCATCCTTATCTGTTATCTAAACTATAGTAAAGCCAACAAATAATTTTTGCCATAAAAAAGCTTCTTCATAAAAGGGTGTTTATATTCACTTTTTAAAAGCTTTATATCTGTGTGCTTTAATATTTATATACATCCTTTTTATATATACAAAAGAGGTGTTCATTGCAATTGTTTCCTTGGTTGCAAACTAATTGTGCCATATGATCAATGAATAAACAAATGATTTGATTATACATACAGTGATAACTACGCAGAATCCACTTTCTAAGACAAAATAATAATTATTAATCAATTAAATTATTTATTTATTACTACATCAAAAGTGGGTAATCTTAGCTGTCCATTATTCTTCTCATCGCTACTGTTCTCTTCTTCTCCTTCTTCCAATTGTGACTCTTTTCTATACCTTCACGTTAATATACTATACTATTATAATTATTATATAGTTTATATGGTTTTAATGTAATGGTTTATGGGTCCTACAAAACTTAGAGTGACTATAACTTATATAAGATAGTACCATATTATATATTTTTATATAGTTGTTCAAATGATCTGATAGATAGATAGATCATGATGAAAGGTAAACACATGAAGATAATGTATTTTATATAGACATCAACAAATTTAAAATTAAATGTAATCTGTTATTGGTAGTCACAATCTCATGATTTATATTAAAATAGAGTTGGACAGAAATCGTTATAGGCTGTAACAGTTTGTGAAAAAGGCGCAATACACATAAACTGCTACTGACTATAGATAGAGGACCAACCAACGATATTTTTAACTCGATTCGGTCTAACTTCAACTATAAAATCAGGAATTAGACGAGTTGAACTAGTCATCCCAACTGCAATAGATGGAAGACCAACCAATGGACAAGCAGGTAAAACCACAGGCATCGAAGTTGAGGCACCCCCTAAGTAGTCGACTGAGGATTCGGCGCTGATCTTTCAGAGCTGTCGACACCATCTTCTAACTTAGCAAACAACTCGTGTATTCTAACTTTCGGAAAACTTCGCCTACGATGAAACAAGACATGCATATCTTTATCGAACCCTATCACAAATATATCGTACGTCACACCGATTGACACAACAGTAATAGAGATCTTGTAAAACAACTTTTTCACCCACTTTATCTCACACACCCCCAACTTTTTGTAATATGCTGATTTTTAATTATGACAACATATTCGATGCCCGGATAAAGATACTCAGTAATTCCCTATTCGTAAATTTAACATCGTGTCTTTTGCTTTTTTGAATTTTGTCAGAACATGCACTAGAGTTAGGAAACTCTCCTCACCATCCATATGTGAAAATAATACTCTAGATCTACTACTTCTCAATTTTCTTGGTTAGGTATATGTAGAGAATAATCCTAAGCATAAATTGCTACTGCCTTCAGCATTTTTTACCTTACTCCCTTTGAACATAAATCGCTATAGTCAGTAGCGGTTTATGTACATTATCCCTCTTTCAGAAATCGTTACAAGCTATAATAGTTTTTTGCCAGCTTCATTTCAATGTAAATTGTGATTACTATTTAATAGCAGATTACGTTCAGTTTAAATTCCTTGATGTATGTAACAATTTTTATAGTTATACAAAAGTTACAAATAAATATGTAGTTTTAGGAAGTTATAATTTAGTAAAATTAATTTTTAATTATTTTAATTAAGTAATTTGTCCTAAAATAATTATAGTACTTAATTAATGCAATCTCATACTATTGGGTAAAAAATATTCTCCATAATATTCTTTTTGCAGTGTAGTACCTCTTAATATTAAGATTTAATTAAGTTTGATTTTAAGGTAATGATGAAAGTATAAAATATATTGTCATGTTCATACAGGCTTCGTTTGGTTACTGTCTTCAGAACATATAGACACAGACACAATTATACCAAAAGACATAGACATAGATAGACATAAATTTTTTAACGTGTTTAGCATGAGTGTACAAGACACAACAATTTAATTCAAATGTCCATTTTATCTTTATTAATTATCTACCATCATCTTCTACCAACATTAACGTTGCCGCCACCATAGTTTTCTACCACCACCACCACTGTCACCTGCAATTTTTTAACTTCATCGCAAAATACTATCTTTAATTTTCATTTATTCATCAGTTCAGCAATTTAATTTTCTCATTAAAAAAAACTGAAACAGGTTAAAATAAAAAAAAAAAACGAAAATGAGAAGACAAATCTCAAGAATGATCGACTACTATTTTAGGCTTTCTTGGTTTTTTTCGCCTTTCTTATTGAAATTGATTCAAGTAATAGTGGAGATGAACAGATCTGGGCAACACCTGATGAATGTAGACGAATAAATATGACCGAAGATGATGACCCATGGTGGTGATAGGTGCGACTGTGTGAAGAGAGAAAGAGAGAAGAGGATGAAAAAGAAAAAAAACGGCATCAATGGTGGCGGTCCGTGACAGCGGTATGGAGGGACACAACAATGGAAGGAGAAGCAGAGTGATGGGTGTAGTGATGCGAAGAGAGAAAGAGAGAAGGAGATGAGAAAGAGAGGAGAGACAATGACTATGACGGTGGTATGGAGGAGGGACACACCCATGAAAGAAGGAGGATGGAAGAAGGAATGTGGAGGTTGGAAGGATTTTGGGGTTACAAACACGGAATAGAAAAGATAATAAGAGAGAAAAAGGGAAATTAGGGTTAGATTAATTAGGGATATAATTGAAATTTTAAAAAAAGAAGGGATAAAAATGTAAAATTTTGTGTCTTATAAATTATGTCTCAATGTCTCAGTTCAATAGAGAAACACTAAAAACATGTATTTTGTGTATACTTATGTATCATCGTGTCTATCATAAATTTGTGTCTCAACAAACAAACGATAGACATGTGCCACCGTATCCATGTCTTTAGTGTCCAAAAACACCAACCAAACGCACGCACAATGAACACACGAGATAATTTGTGCACACATATGTCAGGTGGTCCTAAATTTCCAAAGTTTGATATAGCCAACTGAATCAAATCCAAGATTTTGTCCATGTCTTAACTTTGTTACTTTATTTATTTTATCTCTGTATTTTGTTCCTCAAAATCTTGGAATACATACTAATACAGTAGCTTAAAGAAAAATATAATATCTGAATTATGAAATATATAGGAGTTTAATTATTGATTCCAAATACTCTTGTACAACACAAGGTCAAAATAAAAAAAAAAAAAAGTACATTATCTACAAAGCATGACAGAGATTTACTAACCAATAAAATTAAAACATTAGAGGTCTCTTTTACATATGTATAATCTATAGTTTAATTAGTAATTAATTCCAATCTCATGTCCAATAATATTTTATTAGTTTTGAAGAAGTTTGAACATAAAATTTATTATTTATTTCCGGACATAAAAAATGGACTTCCGGTGGGTAATAGAAAGTAATAGAAGGTGACTTAGTTTCGATAATATATGAAGTATTCAACTATCATACGAAATATATATATAGATTGAAGTCTGGAACTATTTTTTTTTTTCTTTTTTAAGTAAAACATTTGTTTTTATTAAATTAAAAGACAGTTTTGAAGGAAGTTTTTTCTTATAATCTTTAGAAACTTTTTTTGGAAGTGAAGAATAATTTATACCAAGAAAGAAGGTAAACAAAAACACTTACCTTTTTTAATATTCAAATTAGTTCCTAAAAGATCATGCGATCTTCATTTTCGTCCTCGAATGATTTTTTTAATTAAATTAGTCCCTGAAAAATAAAATGCATGTCAAATTAGTCATTCTGTCAGTTGAATGATGACATGGCACATTAAGTGCCACATGGCATGATGACGTGGCACACCACGTGACAGGTCAGCGACACGTGTCATGCCACGTCATCATCCAACTGACAGAAGGACTAATTTGACTTGCATTTTATCTTTCAGGAACTAATTTGATTAAAAAAATTATTCGAGAACGAAAATAAAGATCGTATAATCTTTCAGAGACGAATTTGAGTATTAACCCTTAAAATTATTGTAAAATAATTAAAAACTCTTATCTCTAGCTTTAGAGGGACCACTAGTTGGTATTTCAACATTTTTTGTTTATCAAAATTTGACATCAAGATACTAGTGATAGCATGTGTCCATGCATTAATCTTCAACATTAAGAACGTTAGTATTATTGGTTATTCTTTTGAAAACTAAAGTTATCAATAAAATATCAGCCATATATATATATATACTCGAGTTTCGCAATTGCATTATAATAATATTTACCATGCATATATATACACCGACAATAAAATCATTATTTTCTAAAAAACTTATAATTTAAAATCTATAATAAACAATAAATTTTAAAAAAATGAGCTAATATTAATTTAAAACATTTAGTTGTCATTAAATAATTTGTAACTCCTTTTTTGTTTGAATTTCTGCACTTCTCTTTTATTTGTTGAATTTTTTAAGCACGTGGACATATGCTAAGTTATATGAATGAGACAAGTGAATTTGGGGGTAGGAATATAAGGAAGACAAATGGAAGTGGCCAATTTTAGCTTTGCCAATGGCTCTCATCATATTCATATATATTCATATATATATTTTTATGGCCATAATTTTGTGAAAGCTCAGTCCCACATTCATCACCTTATGATGACTAATTATTGATTTTATTATATTGTATTCCTTGATATGTCGGTAAATATTATTATTACTTTAATTTTAACAAGGCTTAGAGATAGTGACATTTAAGAGTAGAAGGAGCAAAGTTTAGAGAAAGAGACATTAGTTAACTAATCAAAGTAACTTTTGTTTGGTAAAATTCCTAAATTGAAATATAAAGGTATGGAACTTTTTTTTTTTTTAATCTTTGATAATCAGGACTGTTAGAAATAAGAGACTAAATTGGACAAATAATTTGTGTATTATTGAGTGTATTCAAGTTGTTTATTCAAATTGTCTGAATGATACAATATAGAAAGGTATTTATAGGGACTAAGAGAATCGTAATAATAAAGACGTAATATTCTATAATAAATATTCAGATATACTAAATAATTTTAATTGATCCTAATTATATTCTAACAAGGATAATTTAGTGAAAACATAAACATATGATGTGTGTTGTGAATAAAAATAATATTTATGCTAAAAAAATGAATTTATGCCTTTTCCCAAATCTAAAAAGCCTAAATTAAACTAAACAAAATAGTTTGTGATCTAGTTCTTCATATATTATAAATTTATTTTTGAAAAAGCTTTTAAATTGGGAACAAAAACTACTTATGTAGTTTCCCAAAAATGCTCTTCTTAATTAACCATTTTTGGGGATGAAGAGAATTTCTTTTTTATTTTTATATAAATTATTTCAAACATTTTCTTATTTGTATTTAATTTATGAAGAGAAGTTTTGATGGTTATCTCTTTATTTGTCTTTATATTATTCGTCACAAAAGATTCCCTTGATGAAACTTCCACTATAAAACACAGCAATTTGATTAACACATTGTCTAATTGTCTTATTCTAATATAACATGTAAGTTAAGGATTAGCATCCATCTCCCCAACACTCAATTAAGTTTTGTTCATATAGATAGATAAAAAAAGTAACATTATTTTTTATAAAATAAAGTTAAATATGCTAGTATAGAAAATGAAAAGAGTATGTAGATGTCAACCTATATATTAATAAAATACATATGTTATGTGTAAGACCCACTAAATGTTTTTGTGTTGAGCTCTCACCTTCTCACTTTTAGAGAAGCCTTATCTATCCCCTATAAATTAATATGGTTGGAGACATAGTTTTGAGTTTTCAGATGATGTCTTATGGAGTTTCCAATTCTCAAGATGTGACCTTAACCACACAAAATCTAGAGAGAAATGATGAAAATGCAAAGCATATAATAAGCATCCATGTATTACATTTTTTTCCTCGTGTATGGGCTCAGTAACTAGATTTTGTGAAGAAAAACACAGTCGGCCCAATTAGGTATCCCAAAAACGTAGAAACAAACAAAAAAATGTATAAAAAAAGGAACAAAAAAATGTATCCAAAAAATCTGAAAAAGAAACTAACCAAAATCATATTATAAGCCCAATTCGATTGTAGGATACTATATTTTGTGTAATTATTTTAGGTGAAATTTCAGGCATCATGTGAAATTATTAGTTAAAAATTATTAAATAATTTTTTTTGGTGACTTATTAAATAATTTGATATATTTGATTCAATTGTTATCTAATAGTCCTTATCTATCAACTTTACATGACAACTGCGCGTGAATATTTACCTTTATTTTACCTCATACACTAAATTGACCTACACCACTTTTGAAAAAGAAAAAGAAAATGTATTGTCCAACAAAGAATGAGAACAAATAATACATTTCATTAAAAAAATGAGTTCATTCCAATCAAGATTACTCAAGATTACTTAAATATGAGTTGACAAATAAAATTATTCCATCATATATAAGCATAACGACGAGCTCTATATATTAAGGATAACTTATTAGATAACCACGAGATATACTTAAACTAAATACTATGAACAAGATTAGGCAACCAAAATCTAAATCTAAATCATAACAAACATAAATTGTTATCCATTGCTTCAGTATATGTGTATGAGTTTCTTGTAAGCATCTTTGTTCTTTGAGTAATGATCAATTTCAGCCTGCATATCATAAATTCATAAAATAAGTATCAAATTTTGTCGCATCGATGATCCTGCTCCGAATTCCTTACTCTGTTTCAAAATAAATGTCGCTCCGACCAAATTGATATATTGAAAAATCAATTTATTTGAATATAATTACATCGGAATAATTCAATTTTTTCAATATATATATTTAGTCAGAGCGACACTCATTTTGAAACGGAATAATTTAGAATTATGCAAGTCATACACATACCTTTCGGACCGCTTTTATGGCAACCATCAAATTTTCGCCGATAAACTCCTTAAGCAAGTCATCCTTATGAAGAGCTTCCAAAGATTCAGAGAGCGATGTTGGCAATCTCTGAAGCTTTTCTGGATTTGGAATTGTATCTGTTTCATAAATGAAAATAATAACTTCATTATTTCATATGAACTTATACAAAATTGCAAACTGTTTGAAAAATCATATAAACTGTGTGTTGATACTGTTAGGCCACCGTGGGGAGCTCTCAACTACCGAGGAGATTTAGAAGAGGAATCAAGAAAGATAACATAAGATGAGAAGACACCACATCCAACTCAAAACTTTTAAATGTCAAATTAATGGGTCTCTCATCTTATAAACTCCTCACTCTTCCTTACTTTTTTTGATGTGGAACTAACTTCACACTTGCAACACCAACAGATACAAACAAGTACTATTCATGATCTTACCAACAGGTTCAGGAAGCGGAAGATGCCTGCGAAGACCGTCTATGCCGGCGGCAATTATGGCAGCCAATCCCAAGTGTGGATTCGCAGAGCCATCAAATGATTTCATCTCAAAGTTGCTTACAAGGCCATCAGGAGTTCCGGGCGGAGATGCGGTTCGCAATGGAGCTTCTTTGTTGTCATTCCCCCAGCACAAGTATGCGCCGCTCCACGTGTTTGGTTGTAACCGATCATAACTGAAAAAACCAAGAACAATCTAAGACAGGTGAAAACTCACATGCAGTTGTCATTATGTAAAGTTGATAGTTGAGAACCGTTAGATAATAATTTAGTCAAATTTGTCAAATCATCTAACAGTTCTCAAATATCAACTCACAGAAAGATAACTGCATACGAGTTTCCACCTCTAAAAAAATTCGAGTTTAATTTATATACATAGTTCTGTACAGACATCTAATTAGGTATTGTCACATAGACAAAAGTCGCGACGCCACTTTTGCTTATGTGTTAGTACCTGATCGGATGTCATTAAAAAGGTGGAAAGTCAGGTGCAGTCGACTTCACGTGAAGTTGATAGTTGAGAGCCGCTAGATGAAAATTTAGTCAAATCAGTCAAATAATCTAACGGCTCTCAGTTATCAACTTCACCTGAAGTGGACTGCACCTGAGTTTTCACCCATTAACAAACTTGGTTTAAATGGGAAGAGCAACCTGTTAGGAATTGGAGCTACAAATGCCAGAATAGAAGGAAGATGATGCAAAACTCCAGCCATAAATTCTTTCCCTGTTGTTGATATTCCGTGCTTCGACGATTCATCCTTCGCCATAAACACATTTTTCCCATTTTGCCATAAGCTAAGATGCACATGGGATCCAGAACCCAAATCATCTAGCTTATACCTTCAATATAGACAAGAAAAACACATGTAATACACACTTTCAAATTGTTTCTTGAGACTCAAGTAAGATAGCAGTGTCTTAAAAAAGCAGAAGAATGGTGAAACTTGACTTACTTTGGTGCAAAAGTCGCGAGAAGGCCGTGCTTTCTTGCTATTGCACGGACAGCTTCGCGCGCGTAAATCAAGTTGTCAGCAGCTTTAGTGCAAGTGGTGTATCCCAAAGCAATTTCAAATTGACCATTTCCAGCTTCAGCATGTAACTACAATTTTATAGAACAGAAAGGCTTGAAACTAGCCCTCAGAATATAGAGCTTTTCTAGAAAAATCAGATGATTTTCGATTAAAACCAAGCGAAGCTGTTACCATTTTATAGATCATTTCTTACCTGCTCTACTGAAATCCCCAAGGAAAGAATAGCAGCAGAAATTTCGCGAAATATCTGAGAAGCAGCGTCGAATGCTGACGATGAGCAGTAATGACTCGAGTCAAATGGTAACCATTCTTCATTCCCTTCCCTGAATATAATTACACCCTTTTTTTTTCATCTTCACATTTTAATTAATTTTCATGAAAATTTGTTCTGGTGATATGAATTATTACATACCTTGTTATGCTCTTTAAGAGATAAAACTCATTCTCAAATCCTGCTTTCATTTCCTGGAAAACACAAATCAAAATTGAACACCAAAGTACTTTGGTTCAAAGATATGAATTCGAATATCAGAATTTCGCAATCGCGACATACCAAGTTAAATTCGTCTTTCAGAATCTTCGAAACTCGTCTTAAGGCCTCTCTCGGACAATATTCCCAGGCCGTTCCGGCTTTGATTTGCATATCACATAAAACCATTTCTTCTTGCTTGCTCCTATCATCACATAAAAGAGTTGAATTACTTGCACCACAAGTTACTATAATGTAAGATGATTAAAAAATCAGCTTAAGAAAGATTATAAGTACCATGGAATTCTTAATTTAGTAGACAAATCAGGCATTAATCTTATTTCACCAACTGCAGTTAGACCTGACCCTTCAGCAGGTGCATCCATAAAAGAAACCATAGACATAATACAACGCGCCAAACCAACTCCATTCTTCGAAACAGCATCATCGAAACGCTTTTTAGGAACAACCTGAAATAAAATTTGACACCATATCAGGAATTCTAATAGCAGCTCATGTCATGATTCATGAATAACTGAAATTTGCTTTGATGGAACTTAAACTCACCCTGCATCTATGCTGCCCTGAACCATCAACGAATATGATACGAACCAGTGACGAATCAGACTCTAAGCTACTAGTATTCAACTTAGAAACCAAATTGTATTCTGAACTAGCTAAACTATTAGTTGGACTAATCTTGTAAAATCGAATCGCATTTCGTGCAAATATATCTTTAGCAGCTTCCACAGCCTCAGGAATTGAGAGATCACCATCAATGCACGCGTCGCGCAGAACAGCGAAAACAACTTCACGAGACCACTTTGCACCTATGTTGCAAAATATTTTTTCAACCACTTAATCTTACACTACAGAATATAAATTCTTCAAATTCAGGCATAGGAATAGATGTTAACTAACCTAAGTAAAAGGTTTCTGGAAATGCATAGCCATCAGTGCTGAACATAACCTGAAATCCAAAAACTTAGCTTAGTCTTGTGACATTGAATTTCATGTCCTAAAGTTAAATAAATCATGATCTTGAAGTATAACAATATTCTTATTCTTGTCACCTTATTTATTGGAGCTAGCTCTAATAGCTCTTTCACTGAAGATATCATGCCATGTACACTAAGCTTTGGAATCGCCAACCCGAAATCAAGGTAAATCTGCAAAACAAGATTGTTATATCTAAATTTGAATCTGAAATACATATTCAGACTTACTAACATAATTCAATGAGTTGAGAAAAGGTTTGCCTGTGAGTAAACCGAAGCGAGATACGACGCTTCCCTTGAGAACGGATAGGATGCGTGTAAAATGACTATCCGAGACTTCAAGAATCTCTTGTCTTCAAGGACTGCACGTAGGTGAAGAGGATTGGACAGTCGCATATCCAAATCTTTATCCCCAAAACTAGTTAAGCAGACCAAAAATTTAGTACCAACAAATAATTTTCTGAAAGCTTTTCAGCTTTAGAAGTATACTAATTACTAAAAGCCATGGATTACCCTGTGTGTATCTGCATTGGCAAGTCATAGGATTGAGCAACTTCTAGACTTTGCAAGAAGATATAATCGACGAAATTTTTGTTAGCTACGCGAACAGGCTTCCCAGCTAAAAAGTACAGAATATGCTTGATTAAGAACATACCAAAACAGAACATATTATAACCAATCTGCATACTCCACTAACCACTTAAATCCTGTCCGAGACCCTCCTCGGCCTCTATTGCTGTCACATTTGGATTGATTTCCAGGCCACTTCGGTATGCAGCTATGCTTTTGAATCCAAAGATCTCACCGGCAACTGTAACCATACTGTTAAGGATCATAGCTAAACATTTAATGTGTTCATATACAGAGATTTATTAACATATAAAAGGATATGATTTCAACTTTGAGACAAATGCTTTTGTAAATGAATCCAATGTCCAAGAAGATCCATCTGTTAAACCCTTTAAGAGCATGAGACACAAATATTAGATAGAAATTCAAGAACATATAGCAGAATTCAGAAAATGTGAAATAGAACTATTAGAACTATCTACAAGTATCTTACTTCGTCAAGGATTTCCTCGGCGACTCGTTCAATTCTTAAGATTCTACCAACAACAGGGGTAAAACTCCTATGCCATTCAAGATCATGCTTCTTGTCAAATTTTAGTCCATCATCAATGAGTAAGGTAGAGATTCTTGCGGCTTTGAAGCACGATGTGCTGATCGATTGTAATCCGGAGACTCTCCGGTGTTCTTCAATAGCTTCCAAAGATGACTCGGATCCATAGAGCTCAGCAATGTCTCTTAAACTTCTCTGATATTACATAATAATCCATTGTCAACAAATCATATCTTCTGTTCAAAATCAATGTATCTAGACACAATTTCATCCTTATACATTAATTTTTCTATGTACCAATTTGGACAGCAGGTACTACCAGCTTCCAAGTGCTTATTACACATTTTAAGCACCACATAATAAATCAATTTGACAGAAAATTCTCAAGAATCTATTCTGTTTATCAATAGAGAAAGGAAAAATTTCATTTCTTCAACTTCATATCCTGTTTATCACTCATGATGAAATTGAAATGCATAACTCAGGCAAACTAAACTTCAATTTATGAACATTTTATCTGCTTAATAATGCTGTAATTGCAGAACTTAATCCACCTAAAAAAGTGTTAGGTGGTCCACACTATACTACTAGTTTTTATAGGTTCATAAATAGATGAAACACTATCATCAAACATAGCATATAAAAAATCATAAGCTAAGAAATAAATGAACATTAAGAGGAGTTAATTAATAGTTATGATGATATTGATATGGACCTTGAAGGAGAGAGAGTGTGGTGAGAAAGAAACAGCATCACCATAGGCTTCAGAGAAGGCATGGATGAAGGGGAAGTTAGAATCAATGGAAACTATGTTGTGGGCATGTGCATCAACCAGCTCCACCTCTTCCACCGTTCTTCTCAACTCACTGAAATCCATTCTTATTATTTCTTCTCAATCTCACTGATCTCTTCTTCTTCTTCAACTCCTATAAGATGCTGGGTAGTCAACACTTTCTTCTATTGTCTCTGACTTTCCAATATGCTGCAATAATAATGTATTATGCAATATGCTTATATATAGTGTGTATAAATAATTATAAATATGTATATTTAATTATTAAATGTAAGTATAAAAAATTTTAAACATGTATATTAAGACAAATGGATCTTTTTCTTCTTTTTTTTTTTCCT
>NC_029786.2:108208323-108208891 GCF_000816755.2 Arachis ipaensis | reverse complement strand
TCTAGTGAGATATTTGGTCTTTAATAAATTATAATTATCAAATTAGTTTTTAATTTTAATTTATTAGTCAAATTTAATATATTTTAATTTTTTTTAAAATTATTTTACAATACAAAAATATTTAGACATTTTTAAAATTTTGTATTAATTTTTATATATAATACATTTTTTTAAAATTGATTTAAAATATTATTCTAATAAATATATGATAAGGTATGGTAATAATTTATATTTTATACATAGATGGTGCTTAGAACGTGGCGGTGACTGGTGAGCTACAAATGTTACTTCAAAGTTCAAAGTTCAGAATTCAGATTTGATTTTCAAATCACATTGGGTTTTGGAATTCAACAAAAGCCATCGGATATGTTAGAAGTTTGATCAAAATTAAACTTTGAAAAAGTGGATCAAAATAAATAAATAAATAAAAATTAACTACGTTTTTTATGATTATATAAAGGTGAAAATTCAGATGCAGTCGATTTCATGTGAAGTTGATATCTGAAAATTGTTAGATGATTTAACTAATTTGACTAAATTTTTATCTAACAGCTCTCAAATATCAACT
>NC_029786.2:108206854-108208280 GCF_000816755.2 Arachis ipaensis | reverse complement strand
GGACAGATATATATATATATATATTTTTTTTTCATCAAAGATATGAGACTCGAATCCGTAACCTCTTAATTGAGTATGGGGAGACTATGTTATTTGAGCTATTACTCATTGGTTAAATTTAAAAAGATATATGACTCGAACTCGCGACCTCTTAATTGAGTATGAGAAGTCTATGCCATTTGAGTTATAACTCATTGACATGGACATATATATAATTACGAAAAAAGAATGACAAAAACAAACAAATTTAGAATTTAATATTCATAGTGGAACAATAGATTGATAGAATATGAATAAAACTGAGATCTTCTCAACTCTTCTTTTGAAAACGAGAAGAGACTAAAATATGCTAAGAATATTGTAAAAAAAAAATTGCTCATAATGGTGGATAACTCAATATATAGTAGTTAAATGAAATAGAAAATAAATAAATAATTTAAATAAATAAATAATTTTGGGTTGTGGTAAGAAATAATAAACCAACCAAATAATAATAATTGGCTGCTAACCTCAACCAATTATATATTACACAAGATTTAAAGTCACACCCTAATTAAACATTCTTTAAGGTCATTCCCGACAATATATATATATGATAAAAAAAAAAGAGGGACAAAAATGGAGGACAATAAAATGGATACCTTCTGGACCCTTTTATTTTGGAATGGTTTTTGTTTCCAACCTCTTTTTTCTTGTTTTATTTATTTATTTTGGTTGAATTTGACAGAGCGAAAAGGGACAATACAAAAGAGCAAGAGAAAACAGATAACAAACAATCATATTTTCTTCTGCCCTGTGGAGTGTGGACCATAATCCATAATAATTCTCCTAATAAATAATTAACATTGCGTGTCACCGTTTCTATGATAACTTAAATAATAATATAAAAATATGTCCTTTTCTAATTCCATCTGTAAATATTTAAAATAATTCAAGAATATCCATAAGTGTTCTTATTTTTTTTATTTGGCTTGGACATAGCAACTAACAAGTGTTATTGTAATTCATCACCTAAGATGGAGCGGAATATAAGACAGGTCCAGAAACTTGTCAAGTTTAAGTATTTATTTTTGAAAAGTATTGATAAACAATAAAAATATTAAATAATGTGAACAATGAATATATCAGATATTCAATTTATTAGGTATGTGGATAGTTATTCTAATATTAAGATTTAAGTGAATAAATTAAAATGTAGTGTGTTTTATTTGAATTAGGTCAATTTTAAGACCTGTTGTTCATATTATTCAAAAAAGTTATTAATTATCTAACATAATCCTTTATTTTTTTAATTAAAGATCAACGTTTTGGGATTAATGTAGAATCTATATATTCAGGGACCTATTGATTTAAAGATAAATATTTAATACGTTTTTTAATTGGAGAAGTAATTTTTGGAGGAGAAATTATGTATTTTTTGGATCTA
>NC_029786.2:108204177-108206714 GCF_000816755.2 Arachis ipaensis | reverse complement strand
ATATATACTTCTAAAATAATCAACACGAAATTAATTTTTATAAGAAAAGAAAATTAGTATAATGTATTAATATTGGTTATTAGTGAGATTTATGTGTATGCAGTAATAACAACTTTTTGCAATTTGCAAAATACATATAAGATCAATGAAGAGTTTTTTGCAATATGTAAAATTGGTTTTTTAAAAAAATACCTTTTGTCAACTACGAAAAATCTTTCTTAATCAATGGTTATTTTTTACAATAATCTGCAAATTATGTGTAGGTGTTAGCATATATTTTTTTTTTGGTAAGTTGCAAAGAAGAGATAGATTCATATATACAGATAATTTATCTAGTTTTAGACTATTTTGGTAAAAAAAAAAATACCAATTTTAATGCATAAAAAAATTGACCTAATATAGACATACATTTTTGTTTTCTTTTAAAGAATTATAGATATTTTCTTACTCAAATTTAAGATACAATTTTTTTTATTATTTACGATATTTTTTAAACTTACAAGTTAAAGACTAACTCACAACAAATCTAAATTCTATTTAAGAGTCTATCACTGATTAATAGGTTGTTGCATAGACAAGATAGAATTCGAACCTCTAACACTTATTTAAATGGACGAGTGAGCTGATTACTCGACTAACTTAAGTTAGTTACGACACTAACATTTTTAACTATTAGTGCCAAGTCTTGGGGTTGCACAATTTTTCTTTTATTTTTTTTTTAATTTATTGGTTTAAAAACCATCTCCTTTTTTTTTTTGGGTCTTTAGAAAACTATCTTGTTAAAAAAAAAATCAAAATCCGATTCTACGAGTTTGGAAAAAAGCCTCATAGCCCACTAGTTGATATAGAACAGCCCAATAACAATAGAAGGTGATCTTACTTTATAGTTTTCTTGCTTCTTTTTCAACTAACTACATGTTTCGAAAAAAGAAAATCTCCTTTTTCTAATTAAATATTAATTTTTTAATCAATTTGAGTTGGTTGAATAGTCAATTCACTGTTTAACCAAATGTCAGTATTTATATTTCACTTTATATATGCAGCAACCCATTAATTAATAACAGACTCTTAAATAGAGCTCACATTCGCGATGAAATAATCTTTTATTTATTGGATTAAAAAATACTGTGAAAAATAAAAATAAATATTAATTCTCTCTTTAACGTGGGTTGTTAATTGTATATTTCTCTGAAAATAGTATATCTCCCTCGAACAAAATTTGAGAAGAGAAATTATTTTATTTTAAAATAAAAATGGGAATATATATCTAATTTAGTATTTTAAAATTAGAATGGAAATATAGGAAGATGGGTTTAACTTTTCGGAGGGAAAAAAACCAAAAGAAAAAAGAAGACGTATCATTTTAGAAGTTTGATCATTTTTCAACATGATGATGAAATCAATAAGAATGTGTCACTTCAAGCACACTTCAATTTATGGCGAGAATTGCGCTAGTTAGAATACATTGAATTACCATCTACATATATATGCATGCATGCCAAACTCAATTAATATAAGTACTAATAATAAAATGATAATGATGATCTTCATTACTCTCTCTTTCATCATTTGTTGTAAATTTTAATTTTTAAACCAAAAATGAGGAAATATATGTGGAAGCTTAGATTCAGTCCAATCTTTTGTATAATAACTTTTCATTGAAAGAAAAAAAAAAAAGAACTTGGGTGAATTTCACATCTATAGAATGTGCCAAATCTACTAATAAATGGATTATTTTAGTTCTGATAAGAAAAAAAGATTCGGAATCATATTCTTGTGATGAGAGATACTTTTTTAATTTTAATCATTTATGTCAATTCTTGTTGTCTTTATATATTAGTATTATATTATGAGGGAAATATATTATCACAATAAATGAAAAAAAAATTCAATGTATTAACAAAGATGGATGAATATAATTAGTAGCTAACTCCATCATGATATATTACCTTGAAAAGTCTCATATTAATAATTAAATGGCAATAAATTAAAGGTGAAGCTAACTTAACCATATTTTAATTAATTAACCGTCGCAAATTATCCTTCATTATTAGGTAATAATTTTCTGACCATTAATTCAGCACAATAGAGATTTCTTATTTTCTTTTATTTAATTAAATTAGATTCAAACAACAAAGAAAGTTAAACGCACTACACATAAGAACATTATGGGAGGAGAAAAAGTCTTAGTAATAGGCACAAACGAGTGACAAGATCAAAGGATAAAACTTGCCATATGTGTCAAGTAATTACATCTGGCGTTTTTCAATTTTCATAATAAAATAAAATCACGTCCTTTTAATAATAAAATGAATTTGTCCTTGGTTGTTCAATCAAGGCTAAACTACATACCATGGGTTACATTTTGTGGTTTCGTTATTAGTAATTCTTTGAAATATCTAAAAATAAAAATGCATTATTGTTCATTATTACATAGCGTCTCATTTGATATTATTTTTTTAAAAAATTTAAATTGATAGAAAAAAACATATAAATGATTATATTTTTAATATGTTATTTTACAAGAGTTTTTTTTT
>NC_029786.2:108203606-108204170 GCF_000816755.2 Arachis ipaensis | reverse complement strand
AAGTTTTTGCATAATTTTTTTTTATTTGTCTTATGTTAAATTTTTTCTTTTGAAGTCAACAATGATAAAATTCTAGATTGTTAAGTCATAAAAATTCTAATATTATGTCATGATATTACTTCTCTAAAAGATTTAAACTAATACTAAGAGAAGACACATAAAAAATTATACATCTAATTACTAGAACTTTTTGTTTTGAAATTAACTATATATAAACATTTATGTTAGACATATATATAATCAATTATATGATAACCTAAAAATACCATATATGAGATGGTAAAAAAAATTTATGTATTATGTGATTCTACGATAAATATGATACAATAAGATACATGGTTGTCAAACGGGTCAGTTTGTCGACCCATTTAGGTTTGATCCGTCTAAGTCGGTGAATTAAATAAGCTAGCCCGTTTAAGTTCGTTTTGTTCATTATCCATAATTTTTCAACCCAATAAATTAAACAAACTAATTTGTTTATCTTTTTAGTTTATTTTTTAAAAAATATTTAAATAAAAAATATTATTTTTAAATAAAAAAATTAAACAAATAGTTTTTTTTTTG
>NC_029786.2:108198114-108202866 GCF_000816755.2 Arachis ipaensis | reverse complement strand
TTTGTTTAATTCGTTATTTTTTGAATTAATTGGATTCAGTTGTTTAACCCAAAATTTAAATAAGTATAATTTTAAAGATAAAAGTTCATTAGTTTTAATAGATAAATGAGTTGTTCTGATAAATTTGACCTATTTTAACGGTTCTAATAAGATATAATAATATTATTCGATTTATATAAATAATTTTATTTAAGGGTAAAAAACCCAAATGAGCCAAGGAGAGCTCATTTTTACTCAAATCCGCCAAAACAAATTTTGATACATCAATCCACCAGAACACATTTTTATATAATTCGAATCAATAGGATTCGAATTAGCTTTGCACATAATTCGAATTGAATCAATTCGAATTATGACCAAATACTCTTTCTACGTAGTTCGAATCAATTAGATTCGAATTAAGCATGCAAGGTTCGAATTATATCAATTCGATAATAATATAAATATTAAATATGTTAATATTAAAAAATAAATGATTTTTAAAAAATAGATATAGTGGTAATTATATAAAATCTAATTTAAAAGATACAAAGACTCGAGAGTATAATATTAAATTGGTTTAGTAAAAAATATTAGTAAGTTAAATAATTAAGACATAAATTTATTACATAATAAAAAATAGGTGAATTCTACTCTACCATTTCTAAAATAAAGGGTAAATTACCCCTTGTGACATATACCGTGATTATTCATAAATTATTCTTCTACCAGAGTTTCAAGATTTACATTATCTTCTATTTTTTTTTCAATTGATGCGATGTTTCTCTTGAAACTTGATAGTAGTGTCATTTTCATAATCTGCACCAAATACACCTCTTCTTCTCCAATTTTAAAACCATAATTCCTCTCAAATCCAATCACCATTTCCAATATATTAGGTTAGAATTTTGAATTTGTTCGTATGCTTTCAATCTCCCATTTCAACGAGCACATCTATTAATTTTTCAGCTCTCTTCTTCTTAAGATTTTCTTCCTAGTATTTTTCTTAAAATTCAGTCAGATCAACAATGATATTCCTCTTCAGATAACCAACACTCGTACCCTTTTATAACTATATAACAAAAACAAACCAAAATATTAGTTAATCATAAAAACAATGAGTCAATAATTATCATCTTAGGATTTTTATTATCTGAATAATAATTGAAAAATAATTTAAGAGCAATTAAAGATAAAAAATAAAATAAAGTACCTTGGTGTCTCTTTTCACACACCAATTACTATCATTTTTAACTAATATATCACAAATTTCTATCAGTTTTTGAGCTCTCTCGTTTTTAGGATTTTCTAGCGACCGTATTAGAGATATCAATTAAATTTGACGATCTCATTTGAACTTTGAAACTCTGGTTGAAAGATAATTTATCAATAATCACTGTATATGCCACAAAGGATAATTACTTTGAATTACAATATGAAAGTAATTCGAATCAACTCGACTCGAACTCCCCTAAGCCACGTGCTCTATATAATTCGAATTGATATAATTCGAACCTTGCATGCCTAATTCGAATCTAATTGATTCGAACTACGTGGGAAGAGTATTTGGTCATAATTCGAATTGAATCAATTCGAATTATGTGCAAAGCTAATTCGAATCCTATTGATTCGAATTATATAAAAATGTGTTCTGGTGGATTGATGTATTAAAATTTGTTTTGGCGGATTTGGGTAAAAATGAGTTCCCCTTGGCTCATTTGGGTTTTTTACCCTTTATTTAATGAGATAAGATTTTATTGTTGTGGTATAATTCATGATAATTTATTTTTATACACTAAAATATTTACTTATTACGTTTTTTGTACCTACCGTTGGTGATCTCAGTCATATACTTTTTTGGTGAGGTATATATATCAGTCATTATATTTATGAGAGAGTAATAATTAAGGACCATAACATAAAGAAGAAGCACCCCAAGTCTAAAATAAACGTATATCATGTCATCATTATGATTGAAAAACAAAAAATGATTTGTATTATATATGAACCGACTCCAAATCAGTCAAGAATAGAACAACTTAATTAATTATAAATATAGTAATTAGTTTTATTTATTTATGATTTAAAATATTGGTTATTAAATGTTTCATCATATTCAAATTATGAGGAGATACGTTCAGTATCATTGCAATGTGAATCACGGAAACTGATTCAATTAGCTTCCGTCTCTTCACTCTCCTTCCCTCTTCAGATGCCTAAAACATGATAAATCAGAAAACAGATTCAGAACCATCCTATTTACAAAGAAAAGAAATATCTTAATGCCTAGCATAAGCATCATCCACGTAGAGGTTTTGGATTCACCCCGAAGTATTTGGCTAGTTTTTTGCTGAAACCATCTTGATTCCCTAGCATTATTGTATTTCATTATATATATATCAATTCCGTTACGTTATCAACAACATTTCTGTCAACTTCTACCAACTCTTATTTATGATGGTATTTAATGGAAGTGTCTTTGTGGATGTATCTAATAAAAATGTCTTTTTTATGGCTGTATCTAATGAAAATGTCTTTATAAATATATTTTCTGAATGTGTCTCTGCTGTAGCATTATACACAGTATTATTACTCTTGCTCCCGTCGGGATAAATTTGACCCCTCCCCCTGTTTCCGCCTACATATATTGGATATTTTAAGAAGTGAACATCTTTCTCGGTAGCGGGATTATTTCCGTTATTTAAATCGCATATCTCCATCACTTGTCGTGATTTATCATTCAATGAATGACTGAAAAAAAGATCCGCGGGTTAGGTTAAATTGGAAAGTTTGTTTGCATTAACTATATATCATATCGATTTTGGAATCAACTATATAACTTTGATAATGAATTACTACTGACTAACATACAAAAATCCTAATAAAGACAACATAAATAAATACGTTACACCTCATGCTTAGCTTGGACATGTTCATTTGTATCGTACAATATTGAAAGAGTAATACTTAAGTTAGTATCATCACATAAACCAAACAAGGTATAACACTATAATAAGATTTTATTATTATTGAAAATCACTATATATATTATTAATACAATAATGCAATCACAAAGGGACGTGATTATTATTATTAGTATTATTATTTTTTTATCCAGTATAATAATTGTGTGCACTTATTTTTTGTCAAGTATAAATAAGGCACAACAATTAGTTATTAAGATCTATCCCTTTCTAGCTACTCAAAGCTATAATATTTAAGGACAGAATGTAATGGCATAATTAGGGTTTCCAGAGCAAGTGAAAGTGCTCCTAAGATCATCATAAGCATAGCTATAAGCATTAGGACACTGTTGCTTGAAGAATTTAGAGTAGTTTGTTGGAGGGCAAGTTGGTTCAGTGTTGTGACTACCAGTGCAACAATACTCAGGTTTGCCAAAAGCTACACAAGCACTCTTGCAACCGACAACGTTTCCCTTGGAGCCTTTCACTTGCAATTCACTCGGGCAAGCGCGGTTAATATTAGCCTGGCAACTCGAGGTCTTGCAAGTGCCTCTACCTCCTTGGGTGCTAACCGAAAGAGGTAGGTTATATCCGTCCACATTACTAACATCGTAGAAGTCTTGACCACCGTTAGCTGCCACAGTAATTTCTACTAGGGTTGCCGGTGTGGCTCCACCGTGGCCATTGCACGCAACTTGGCCAGTGCCACAGTCGCCAGTGGCGCAGGTAAACTTTCCGCCGTTGTTGGAGCAACCAGTTCTACCCCAGAACCTACCAGACCATGAGGATGGAAGGTTCAAGGAATTGGTTGCTCCAGGTGCCAATGTGAAACCAGTTTGTGACAATTGCGCCTTTTGAGAACCAGTTAGGGTTCCTGGCCATACAGTATATTGACATTTATTCGTGAAGGTAACCCTAGCTCCTTGTGCCACTTCATAGAAAACCAAAATCAAGAGTTATTTAATCATGTACATATATATATAATTTTGCAGTAATATTAGGAAGACAATAATATAAAATTATCTTATTACATATTTATTACATCTAATACTATGTATTTATACAAATATAAAATAAGACAATTTTAAGTTGATTTAAGCTAATTTTTATCATTTTTCAAATATTTCTGATAATCTTGATGCTTGATCATGTGATAATTAAGAGGCACTAGTAGTCCAAAAGAAAATGTGATGAAAAAATACATGAAAATTAAACATACCAGAAGCAAGGAATAATGCAAAACCAAGGAAAAGAGAAATAACACGGGTGATGATGATCGCCATTGTTGGTGAAATTGGTGATTGATTTCTTCTTGTTATGATGCTATGGTGTGTGAAGTATGTGCTAATAACAATTAATGTGCCTTGCTATTTATAGTAATTGAAGGTTGAATTTTCAATTTTGTGAAATTAATTAATATAATGCCATATTGATGACTATGAGTTAGTCCATGGCTGCTGCTGACCGCAATATATATATATATGTATAGAAACTTATCCATTGTGCATATTTTCTTATTTTCAACATGGTTTTCTGGAAGAAGAAATCTTCGTGTTAATCTTTTATTATGACGTGTTGTAAAATTTTTTTTTCCTCTCAAGTTTCTGTTGTTAGGTTTTTCTCCAATAATAGTTTTGGTTTCACATGCATAAGTGAGTTTTTTTTTTTCTTTCAATGAACTCATAAATAAAACTAAAGTCCGATTTGTTCGTTGTAACTTTTAATCTTTAAATAAAGAATGACTAGATAAAAACAAAGTAATATACGAAAAGAAAAAAGAATAGTAGTAATGGATACTATAGAAAAAGAT
>NC_029786.2:108192038-108198108 GCF_000816755.2 Arachis ipaensis | reverse complement strand
CATCTTTAAAAAAAGACGTTTTTGATATATTTATCTAAGTGACTCCTTTTGAGAAACCAAAAAATTGGAAGAATTTGCATATTGCTAATATGAACACAAAGTATTAGAATTTCAATTATAAATAAATAAAACCCGAACAAATATCTAAACCATGCATGTTATAGTCCAAGTAATTTAAAATAATTCATTTAGGTTACTCCGCGCTAACGACTTGTCGTTTATTTTTGGAATCAACTATGAATTGAGACATTACTAATTAAACTATAAAGTATAAACCCCCTCAACCTTGGATATGCCGGTAATTATTAATTAAAAAAAAAAACAAACTAAAAGTAGTATATGGAGGAGATAAGTAAATTTGCAATAGGTGGTTATGTGAGTAATAAAAAGAACAAAATTATGTGCTATATGGGAAAATTTGCTGTTGAAAAATCATATATATATAGAAGAAGAAAACTTATATATCTTTTATTACATTTGATGACAAACACTATAACAATGCCATATATATATATAGCATGTGCTATGAATCTATTTATGCATTGATATATGCACTTATTTTTTCATAGCAAAATTATTGATTAATTAATATTAATGCCATATATATATAATGTATGCATTAATTTAAGTTCATGGACAGAAGTTGATAGCATAATTAGGGCTTCCTGAACAAGTGAAAGTTCCTCTTTTGTCATCATAAGCATAGCTATAAGCATTAGGGCACTGGTTGCTAAAGAATTCGGAGTAGTTTGTCGCCGGACAAGTCTCCGGTTTGTTGTGATCGCCGGTGCAACAATACTCGGGGGTGCCAAATTGCACACAAGCACTCTTACAACCAATAACGCTTCCATCAGATCCCTTAAATTGCAATGCGGCCGGACAAGCAGCATTAACGTTAGCTGGACAACTCGCGACGTTGCAAGTACCAGATCCACCCTGTGGGGTAATTGAAGAGGGAACGTTGAATCCATCAACGTTGCTAACATCGTAGAAGTCTTGTCCACCATTGGATGCAATGGTGAATTCCATTAGAGATGCTGGTGTGGCTTCGCCGGCCCCACTACATTCAACGTGGTTGCCACAGTCGGCAGTAGCACAAGAGAATACTCCGTTATTGTTGGAGCATCCTGTTCTAGCCCAAAACTTCCCGGACCATGGTGCTGGGACATCAACTGTTTTGGATTGGCCACTTGGCAATTCAAAACCGGTTGTTGATAGTTGAGCACTGTTTGCGTTGGCTTGTGATCCTGGCCACACTGTGTATGAACACTTGTTTGTAAGAGTTATTTGAGCTCCATGAGCAACTGAAAAGAGAAATTATGTCATGTTAATATTCATATATATCTGAATACGAAATTATTATTAGAAGAAATTAAATGATTGTCCAATGAATTATTATTTTGAAAAAGTGAGATGAACTTAAAAATATAATAAATTTTGTATGTATGTATATAGGATTCAATAAGTAATCTACTTTCAAGTTAAAATAAATAAATAAATGATTTAAGGATTAAGTACGATTTTTGTCTTTAAGATATAGGTAGAAATTTTTTTTTGTTTCCATAACCAAAAAAATTATAAAATAAAAAAAATAAGAGAAAGAGAGTATTTATACTCCTATAAAGGAGAAAGGGAAGAAGAAGACGAAATTGTCCATAATCAACTTCTTTTGTCACCATTTTCGTACGATTTTGGTCTCTAAAATAATAACAATTTTAAAATTAAGTTAAATCTTAGAGACGATTTTGTATGCAAAAAAATGTTGGAAACAAAAAAAAAATTTTAGAGACTAAAATTATATTTAACCCATTATTTAACTAGTCTGCCACAATATACATATATTCTGCTATCCATCATTAACATCATGGATATAAAAATATTATTCTATATATAAAAATGAAGGTGGAATAACTTATAAGACACTACTACTTCAAATAAAATGTGATAACTAGAGAAATTATAAGAAAAATGGAAATGTTTGGTAAAAATTAAAAGCTGGCAAAATTTATTATTTTAAATTTTATTTAATGTATCATGTAATAACTAAATATTAAATAAAGTAAATTTGAATTGTCTAAACTTATTGTTTTTTTGTTTTCCTAGTATGACGGCAAGAAAAAATAAAAAGTAAATTAAATAAAAGGAGATAATTAACATATGGAAGCTATTAAGGTGGTTTGAATTTGATGAAAATATACCACAAAGGAAGAATGCAAAGCTTAGGGAGAGAACAACACGAGTAATCGCCATTATTGTTGTTAGCTTAGTGATCAAGAAATTATAGTATTGGGTGTAACTAAGTTGTATGGTGATGAATGTGCCATACAATGCTTATTACTATTTATAAGGTTTGAGGTTTGATTGTTCAACGATATTGATGGTTACGTGGTGCAATTTCATTGGATTGTAATTAATACACCGTGGCTCTAATGAATTGGTCCATATGGGGCTGCTATATATATGTAGAAATGTCCTTATGCCGTGATATACGGTGCAGATTTTTCTTGTTTTCTAACATAATTTTCTGGATCAGACAAATTAAAGAACATTATGAAATTGGATATGTTAATCTTCTAAATATCTAAATTGCTTCATCTATCTGCATTCATTCGTTGATTTACTTTTTTTATTTTTATCTTATAAAAAGCTTATCATGTTAATTTGGAGATAAAATAGTTATTACTTATTCCACTATATAGCAACCACCTTCTGTATTTATATATTATGATGTGTTGACCAAGTCTTTCTACGTATAAAATGGTGCATAATAATAAGTTAATAAATGGATTATTTTTCTTCAACTTGCCGTTGTTACACGTAAATGTTTTCTAGGCTATCTAACTACTAAACCTGAGGTGAAAAATCCACCGCGAAATTTCACACAAATAACAAATCTTGCCAATAAACTCATCAATTTCAAAATTTCCACGCATATGTGCCTAATAACTCCAATATTTAATCCGCACATGATAGAATGCCCAAAAATAAAAAATAAAAAATAAAAAAATAAATAGGTCTGCTATACATACAAGCTTTTTTGGCTTACAAGTTATACAAGTTTCTTCAAGTCTAAGAAAAAAACACGCATACCACTCTTGTAGAATCAAACGTCCAATGCACGTGCCTTAATCACCATTCCACAACACGTTCACTCTTTCTCTTCTTCCTCAATCAAAACATAAACCGTCAAGATTCAAGGGACATTCGAAACAAACTACGATTCTGCAGAAACGTTCCAACTCCTCGCGAAGAGTAGAAGAAATCAAGAAGAAAAGATACAAATCTCCATAAAAAATCACCAGAAAAAACGAAGAAATATTATTCAAGGTACTGTTTTACTGTTCTTCTAGGTTTTTCTTTTAGATTGTCTCTACCATGTGCCTCATCCTTAACTAATAAAACATTAAAAGATTTCAAAAAGAAATATACTGTCTCTCCCTGTTTTGGGTGTATTTCTGTAATCCTTTCTGTAACCGTTTGGGTGTATTTTCGTAATCTTTTCTGTAACCGTTTAGGTGTATTTCTGTAATCATTTGGGTGTATTTATGTAATCATTGGGTGTATTTCTGAAGTTCCATTATCTTCAAAACAATTTCAAAGCTTGATTTCAGAAACCATGAAAAAAAAAATGAAGCAAAGAGAGAACGCACGAAGGAGATCCAACAAATTTGGCAAGAAACTCGAAAAAGAGGCACGAAACATAAACAGCGCGTTTAGTGGGTTTCGTTCTCTTCAAACTTGTAAAGCTTGTAAACGCAAAACACTTATATGTAGAGATTTTCTCAAAAATAAAAGTCTTAATAATTTTGTTGCCAAACTAGAGTTAGGAATGAACTGAATTGAGTCTAATTTTAACATAATTCAAATTCATCCTTAAATTAACATCTTTTATTAAATAAAAAATAGTACACTTTATGATATAATTAAAGAAATGTTAAATTTCTATTTATTATATTTTATACGAAAGAAAAAAACATAGATTTCTCTTTATATATTTTTTATTCTTTTCCTTTTCTTTCTTTCTATTTTCTTTTCTCTTATTTCTAACAAAAGTAAAAAACTTAATTAGTCACAACACAATTATATATATACGTTACGTTCCTCCCAAACTAATGTACATAAAATCAAGGACAGAACTTGAGAACATAACTAGGGTTTCCTGAGCAAGTAAAAGTTCCCCTCTTATCATCATAAGCATAGCTATAAGCATTAGGGCACTGTTGGCTGAAGAATTGAGAGTAGTTTGTTGGAGGGCAAGTTTGTGGTGTGTTATGATCACCATTGCAACAATATTCAGGTGTATTAAAAGCCACACAAGCACTCTTACAACCGACAACACTTCCATCAGATCCTTTAAATTGCAATTCAGTCGGACAAGCAGCATTAATATTAGCAGGACAACTCGCGGTGCCACAAGCACCGGAGCCACCTTGTGGGCTCATTGAAGAGGGAACATTAAATCCGTCCACATTACTAACATCGTAAAAATCCTGTGCACCATTATTATTTCCTGTAGTAATTTCTATTAGAGATGCTGGAGTAGCTTCTCCAGCACCACCGCATTCAATGTGGTTACCACAGTCTGCGATGGCGCATGAGAATACTCCGTTATTATTAGAGCATCCTATTCTAGCCCAAAATTTTCCGGACCATCCGGCCGGAAGATCCAGCGTGTTAGATGCTCCAGATGCTAATTCGAATCCAGTTGATGATAGTTGAGGACTAGTTGCACCAGCTTGTGTTCCTGGCCATACAGTGTATGGACAATTGTTTGTGAATGTAATTTGTGCTCCTTGACCCACTACATGCAAAGAGAAAACAAAGAAATTAAAATATTAAATAATATATTATGATATTTATATCCATAATATGATATTATATATATGAACGTTAACACTTTTAATAACTACACTATTAACTTTTTATCTTGTATATATGAATATAATTTGAGACATATGTATAAAGATTCTTAAATAATATTGGATCCAAAGAACATCATGTGATAAAGGAAACACAAGGAAATTTAATTTAAACGAGGTAGGATGGAAAATGTTGTTGAAAGTTGAAAACATAAATATACCACAAAGGAGGAATGCAAAGCTAAATAGAGAGAGAGAAACACGAATAGTTGACATTGTTTATGATGAAATTGGATTGTATTTGTGCATTGCTATGCTTTGAGGCATATATATACATACAATAATAATATTTAGAAGAAAAAAAAATCAGTTAAAATAGTTTAAATTTATCTTATTTCATATTTATGAATTGTTGTTACAAATATATTTATTAATTATAGCGACAATTAATAAATACTAAATAAGATAAATTTATAACTATTTTTAGTTTGATTATCAAATATTTTCGTATTTTTTTTATAAGATTAACCTTCAACTATATATGCATTGATGAATTGCATAATAATTATTAGTGATATAAGATTGAAACTATTAAAAATATAATTATTTATGTAACTTTTGTTTATCAATTCAAGTTTATCTTATTGAGATCAGATCGATGTACTTTCATCACCTTGCCTTAATTATAATGAATATATATAGTAACCTCATCGACATTGATGATATGATTTAGATATGGTCTTTACCCAATAATAATGTATCATGAAAAACATTCTCTTTATGAAAATATTTGATAAAAAAATTTAATAAAAACTGTCCAATTTTACAACTTTTAATTTTATTGAATACATTAAACAATAAATAAATATTAAATAAAATAAATTTAAGCCGTTTAAATTGAATATTTTTTTTGTCGTCCTAACATTATGTTACTTTATGCAAACTAATAAGTGATATAACTTACATTTATTCAAAACATCTTCATTGATCCGTAGAGATATCAACATATATAAATGTTCGTTTTGGATAAACCTAGCTAACGTGGAATTTTGAAATTTGGGGATAGGCAATGCAAATTTTTTTCTTAAGGAAAAAAATTAAGTTCTAGCGAAATAGCTAGTAGATCTTGCCAATAAATTCAACTTTACAATTTCATATATGCCCAATATATATAATATAATACTTCCAATACTTAACATGCATACAATAAT
>NC_029786.2:108189173-108191900 GCF_000816755.2 Arachis ipaensis | reverse complement strand
TCTTTTTCTTAATTATTGTTAATTATACGCCAAAAGGAAAATATTATGCTGATATATGTACAGTGTTAATAACACATTTTCCTTTTAAGTTTACTCAACTGGAATATGCCTTTGATTCGGTTCTTGTTGATTAATTCATGTCTTATGTTCATACGTTGAAAGCCACATATGCTAAATAAGTAATAATAAGGTTCACAATCCCTGTAATTATATTATTTATATTTATACCAGTGGATAATAATAATACGTATACATACACTACAAGATAGGTGACAGATAGCAGCGCCATTTTAGATGCGGTTTTTAAAATCAGCCGCTATCTACCAATTTAGTAGCGGTTAACGCAGCCATTTTAGAGAAAGCTACAATTCATTTTATTTTTCTCGTAACTTCGCCTTTTCTTTTCCTAAATCT
The DNA here is from genome assembly GCF_000816755.2 of Arachis ipaensis. Lineage (NCBI taxonomy): Eukaryota > Viridiplantae > Streptophyta > Magnoliopsida > Fabales > Fabaceae > Arachis > Arachis ipaensis. The sequence goes on along the minus strand of NC_029786.2, from coordinate 108,191,486 downwards.
CAATCTCACCTGTGTTTACTCTAACAATTACCAGAATTCTCTCTCTCTCTCTCTCTTCCATCATTATCTTTGTTGCGGTCTCAAGATCTCTCAACGGCGTTCTCTGTACGCCTTGCTCCTCTACTTCCTCTGCTCTACCAGGTCCACTCGCCGTCTCCTCTAAGCTGTGCATGAGCGTCCTGCCAGCGTCGCCTCCAACCTCCATCAGCTCTACCAGCGCCCATCGCAAAGTCTTCTCCTTCTCCTTCTTCTCCTTCTCCTTCTCCTTCTCCTTCTGCCCATCACAAGAGAAGAAGCGCCCACTTATGCATTCCAAACGATGCTTCTGTCCCAGATCTGCTCGCTACTCATGTGCCACTTGGTTGAGATTATGCCTTTATTTAACTTGGTTCAGATTTCTTTCTCTATTATTTGGTTCCAAATCCATCCCTTTTTCTTTTTTATTTGGTTTCAATTTACACTTTTTTTTGTTCTTGCCAAGAACACAAAACAAAAGACAGTGAAAGCAAAATTCAATTCGCTAATGACGCATTGGTGCCGCTGTGTCGCCCTGCACTTCCAATTTGTGGGTCTTTCTTGCACTGCAACAGCTGGAATGAAAACAAGTGATTATTGATGAAACACCAGATATTGAAACACATATAGAACTCATCAAAACCTTGAACAGTGTATCTGCAAGGAAGGTGAGCTTGTGATGTTTTCACAGTTTTCCTTCTTATTAACTTATGTTCTTGAGCTTGAGTGATATGTACATATGACATTTGTATCATTTATTAGATATATGTTGAGATTGAGACAGCTCGATTGGTCAAGAAACTTGCCAAGATTAAGGAGGAATAAGGGCTTATAGCTGAAGCTGCTGATTTGATGCAAGAAGTTGCGGTTGGTGTGGATACTGAATGTTGTGATGGTTTTGATTATGCAATTAGTAGTCAATTGACTCGTGTAAATGGTTCTTCATAACAGGTGAAAACTTTTGGTGCCATGGCAAAAACCGAGAAAATTGCTTTCATTCTTGAACAAGTTCTAGACATCATTCTCTTTCCTTTAGAGATGACATCTTCATTCTCTTTCCTTTAGAGATGACATCTGCCATAATTTGATGTTGCATTTTAGTTGTGGATAAGGAATTTCTTGCATTAAATTGTGCAGGTTTGTTTGTGCCTAGACCGTCAAGATTATGTTCGTGCACAAATACTTTCAAGAAAAATTAGTACGAGAGTATTTGATGCTGATGCTTCAAAGGAAAAGAAAAAACCTAAAGAAGGTGATAGTGTTGTTGAAGAAGCTCCTGCTGATATACCATCTCTACCAGAGTTGAAGTGGATCTGTTACGAATTAATGATTCGGTAAATTAATCAATACTTTCCGTTATGTTGCTTAGCTTGTTCAATCTAAATAGAAATTTGTTACTGGGTGATGTTTTGAATTTTGATGTGGTTTTGATAGGATCAGGTAGTAATAGAATCGGTAGTTCTAACTGATCTAATAGAATGACCAAAACTAAAACTAACTAATCAACTAGTATTTATAGGCAGCAGCTAGGACTAAGACTATTTCCCTCATGCCTGCTAGTGCATCTCAAAGGGAACAAACAGATAACCAATTAACAGCAATTAGGAACTAAAACCAGCAAGTAGACTACTTAACTCTCCTCTTGTAAACTAAACCAAACTTGTTTCTATCAGGTTTAGTAACAAATATTGTTGCTGACCCTTACGACTCTATCGTTTATTTCCATTTTGTTTGATTGTACAGTTATATATTTAACATCACATAGATATTCAAAGTGCTCTGCTGTATTTTTTCTTGAGGGATGGGGGAGGGTGACAAATGAATTTTTTTTGCCGGTATAGAAATTATCAAATGATCAATCGTAGTATAGTCTAAACCGACGCAAAATCCTTCATCAAACAAATCTACAATCTATATCCGAGAGTACTTGTCTCCCGAGTCGTTCTCCCTTGGAATTGCCAAAGTATGCCTCTTATTGATTTAGTAAGCCTTGTTGGAATTCTTTGAAGGTTTTAGCAAAGCAATGAGAAACAAACAATCAATTATCAAAAGACTTGGCTTAGGGTTGGCATTAGAAATTCTATCCTTATAGTCCATTCAATGTTGACAACAATTAAGCCTTGCTCCATTTAGTTAACCCCTAGGTATAGAGGGAAGTCAAATGAAAGCAATCAACTTGAGTCACAAGTCCTAGCTTCACCTTATGGGAATCTAGCTTTAGTGCACTCCAAGCCAACTAGCAATCCCTAATTCCAAATCAAATATTGATACACTATTCAACTTCTTCCAAAGACCAAA
>NC_029786.2:108170317-108176075 GCF_000816755.2 Arachis ipaensis | reverse complement strand
GCGCGCCAGGTGCGCGCACGCGCCCATGCGGAAATTTCCAAAGCTTAATCCTCATGCTTCCTTCCTTTGTACCTGTCTTCCTTCTCTCTTTCGGCCCATTCCTACTCTATATCCTGAAACCACTTAACACACAAGTCACGGCATCGAATGGCATCAAGAGAAGATTAGAAATGTATTTATTTTAGTGCAAAATAAGCATGTTTTCATTCATGAGGCAAAACTAAGGAAGGAATGCAAAATCTTGTATTTTCATATAGAAAGTGTGTGGAATCATTGATAAAACCCCTGAAATTAACACAAGATAAACCCTCAAATTGGGGTTTGTCAACCTCCCCACACTTAGATTCTAGCATGTCCTCATGCTTAGAGAAATGCAAAGAAACACAGAAGACCGAGGGATCACAAAAGTATAAGACTCATGAAGTGCAACCTACTTACATGCATGCAACTATGACTAGTGCTACTATCCACTTGGTTGGGAACAAATTAGCCTTCTTAGGACATATGCGAGCACATGGGGTACGATGGTGGCCAAAGCATAGGACTTGCCACGTTCTAAGCATCAAATGCAATATGCGCAACCTTGCATGAGGAATGCTCGCGAGAGCCGGGAATTAAAGGATTGAGCATCGAACCCTCACCGGAAGTGTTTGCACTCTAATCACTCGGTGTTTAGGGTTTATTCTCTCAATTCTCTCCTAATCATGCTTTCCAAGAATTGTTTTTCATCTAACAATCAACAATTATTCAATGCATGCATACAATTATCATGAGGTCTTTTCCTTAGGTTGTAATGGGGTTAGGGTCAAGGTAGGGTCATATATGGCTAGTGGACTTAGGATTTGAATCTTTGATTAACTTAAACTTTCCCACCTAACCTATATAATGACCTATACAATTAAGTACTATCCTAACTACCCATTCCTCACTTTTCCACATACTCATGCATTTTCTTTTCGTTTCACAATACTTATGCATTGATTCCTCTTGAGCTTCACTTTGGGGCATTTTGTCCCCTTTTTATTATTATTTTTTTTCTTTTTCTATTTTTCTTTTCTTTTCCATATTGTTCTTTTTTTTTCTTTTGTTCTTTTGTTTTTCTCAATTTTTTTTTATATACAAGAGCGTCAATGCGTAAGGTTTTACATTTGATCAATTCATGAGTATGTACCCAATTCCCAATATTTCGATAATAATACAAAATACCCTTTTATCCACCCAATGCCCCAAGGTTCCCACACTTGAATGATACTCACACACACTAGCCTAAGCTAATCAAAGATCCAAATAAGGACTTTTATTGTTTTCCGCTTTAAGGCTTGTAATGTGCTAAATTAAGAACAAAGTGGGTTAATCGTAGGCTCAAGTTTGGCTAACAAAGGAAGATAGAAGGTAAGGCCGTTTGGGTGAGTGAGCTAATGAAATGATGGCCTCAATCATATAAATGCATGAATATACCAAATAATGGACATAAAGAGTCAAACAAATCAAAGATCACAATCATAGAAGGAGAATAATGCACACAAGAAGGAAAAATAAGTGGTTATAAGATGTAACCACACCATTAGGCTCAAATCTCACAAGCTTGTGTTCTTAGCTCAAAACCATGTTCCAAAATATAATTCTTCATGCAACTTTGGCATCAAAGCATTTAAAATTTGCAATGCCATGGTTGCCCCAAAGTGTTGGTTTCCTAAGAGAGAATTTCATTGTTCCAACCAAGCAGACTTATCATGCGAATGGTGCTAACTAAAACCTAATCATGCAACCTATTCTAATTTATTCAGATTTATTCAGATGTTACCTACGGAGATCGGTCGGCCGACCTCCCCACACTTAAAACTTAGCACGGTCCTTCGTGCTAGAGGTTAGGCGCAGTGGGTGGTGGAGCTCCGAGTGTGCCATATCTCCAACGCCATTGCTATCTCCGCTTGAAGTTGCGGTGGAGGTGGAGATATCGGGTTCCTCCATAGGAGGGGTGAGTATGCTTAGAAGCTTCTTCACATGAGCATAGCGGCGTTGGTTACGCCTCTCATAGCGGTCTAATTTGTGGTGAAGGTCTTCAAGGCGTTGGGCGGCCGATTTTTGTGATGTAGATGAAGTGGTGGCGTGGCCAGTTGGTGTGGGTAGTTCAATGTCCTTGGTGACTTCCGGAGGCTTGAGGCATCTCTTGGTCAGAATGATATCACCATCGACCGGTATTGAGGTTCGCCTATCTTTAGTCTCCCGGTTGACGCCGGCTTTCGCAACTAATGCCGTCACTAAAGCGGGGAATGGTAGATTTCCCTTGGCATGAATGCGCCCCATGGATTGGCGGATGGCATGCGGAACGTCGACCGGTTTCTCGGTCAAGATGCACCATATCAATAAGGCAAGCTCGGCGGTGATGGATGACCCATGTGTGCTTGGGAGCACGTAGTGAGCTAGAATTTGGGCCCATGCCGTGGCTTCTTGAGTGAGGTGGCGGACATCTAAACCCTTGGGTCTTCGCTTTATGGTCCCCCGAATCCAATATGCGTCGGGTAAAGCAATGACGCGGAGGATCGCGCTCCAATCGAATGCGCGGTCAACGCATGTAGCCAAGACTTCTTGGTAGGCGTCATATGCATCCGTGGATGGTGCAATCCCAAGGACTTCTCGGATGGTTTCCACTGTGACCGACACTTGTTTTCGGCGCACAAATATTGATGTGAGATGAGGTGAGTGGAAGTTGGAGTAGAATTCTACCACCCAAGAGAGATTGGCCTCCGTTGGTTGCCTCAAGAGGAACCTCCAATGCCTCCGGTCAATGTGTGGCATCACAATCGGACTGAGGTGAGCCGGTAAGACTAGGAGGGGTTCCGGATGGTAATTTCTTTCAATAATTCTGGAGTAAACAAGTTCGCAGTAGCGGTTGGGAAACTTGTTTGAATCCTTTGGAGGGTTGTCCTTCTCGAGAACGTCAACGGGGCCCTTGGTCTTCTTCAGGAGGGGCCTGGCCGTTAGTTCTTGGCGTGCTTTATTGGAAGCTGGCTTCTTGGGGCCTTTCCTGTTGTCCTTTCTGATGACCATCCTGTGGAAGCAAGAAAGGGAAAACATCAAACTCAAAGAAGTGGAGGTACATGAGCTCTATGTAATGAAAAGTTATGCCATAAAATATGGGTATCTTTGTTACATGACAGCTGCAACATGTAACTAAGATAATGTGTGAAGAGCAAGGCAAATTATTTTCATGTAGTGCAAGGGTAGTTTAAGCATGCAAGTAAGAGGCATGAGAAGCATACACCCTTAGGGACCATAAATGGGAGGCAAGCCAAGAGAATGGAAAGAATGGTTTGTGGAAAGTGGGGGTGCACTCAAAAGTGATTGGTGAGAGGCAAGGTAGTCACAATGAGTGCAAAATTCAAGTGTGCCTTTCATCGAACACTTGGTGTGCATCCTTCAAGTAGTATGTGATTGTGTGAAAATGAGAGCAATGTAACTTTCCACAATCCATTATTAATGATTATAGTGCATATTGATTGCAAGAAAATTAAGCAACACCATTCATCTATTCATGTAAGTGATTTTGGGGACGCGCAGAGGGGTGGGTTTTTTTTTCTAAATTTGCAAGTGTTTACACCACTTTTGACATTTCAACAACCCCCCCCATACAGCCACCTAAGCACTATAGCAAATGAAGTCAACAAATGAAGGGGGGTGTCTATGTACAAACATGAAGTCAAGTGTCTTTGTACAAGTCTCAAAGGAAGATCTTACCATGGTGGGGTGTCTCCCACCTAGCACTTTTGTTTAACGTCCTTAAGTTGGACTTTCAGTAGCTTATAGTGTTTATTCAAGAGTTGCATCCTTCAAGAGGAACACTTCAACTTCCTTGGCGTTCTTCCTTTGCTCACCATGATACAATTTGAGACGGTGCCTGTTTACCTTGAAGATGTCCGGGCTTGATGGGTGGCGCAAGTGGTAGACTCCATAAGGTTCTACTTTCTCCACTTGGTAGGGCCCATCCCACCTTGATCTAAGTTTTCCGGGTAGTAATCGCAACCTTGAATTGTAGAGAAGGCCTAGGTCACCGGGTTGGAATTCTCTTCTTCTAATGTTCTTGTCATGGATGGCTTTCAACTTTTCCTTATAAAGTCTGGAGTTGTCGTAAGCTTCCAATCTCATACATTCTAATTCTGCCAATTGAAGCTTTCTCTCTACTCCGGCTCCATCCAAGCTCATATTACACTCCTTTACGGCCCAATAAGCTTTGTGTTCAATCTCCACCGGTAAGTGACATGCTTTACCATATACAAGCCGGAAGGGGCTCATGCCAATGGGTGTCTTGTAAGCCGTTCGATAGGCCCACAGTGCATCGGAGAGTTTAGTGCTCCAATCTTTCCTATTCGGCTTTACAATCCTTTCCAACACATGCTTGATTTCCCGGTTAGAGACTTCGGCTTGGCCGTTTGTCTGAGGGTGGTAAGCCGTGGCGACTTTGTGGATGATGCCATATTTTCTCATGAGGCCATCTATTCTTTTGTTGCAAAAGTGGGATCCTTGGTCACTTATGATTGCTCTTGGGGCGCTAAAGCGACAAATGATATTGTTCCTCACAAAAGAATGCACAACATTAGCGTCATCCGTTCGGGTGGGGATTGCCTCCACCCATTTTGACACATAATCGACGGCTAGCAAGATGTAGAGAAAGCCATTGGAATTTGGAAATGGTCCCATGAAGTCGATTCCCCATACGTCAAAGATTTCGCAAAAAGCATATTTTGTTGGGGAATTTCGTCCTTCTTGGAAATATCTCCAAACCTAATACATTGGGGACAAGATTTGCAATAGAGGGAAGCATCTTTGAGAAGAGTTGGCCACCAAAATCCACAATCAAGGATTTTTCTTGCCGTTCTTTGGGGCCCGTAGTGACCACCTCCTTCGGAAGCATGGCAAGCGTCCAAGATTGCTTGGAATTCGGTTTGAGGTATGCACCGTCGCACTATTTGGTCCGCTCCACACCTCCACAAATAGGGATCATCCCAAATATAGTATTTGGATTCGCTTTTCAGCTTATCCTTTTTGTGTTTGTTGAGATTGGGAGGGAAAGTGCGTGAAACCAAATAGTTTGCTATTGGGGCATACCAAGGAACCACTTCCGAGATTGCATGCAAGGCATCTAAAGGAAAGGAATCATTGATAGGAGTGGTGTCGCCTTTTGTGTGTTCGAGGCAACTTAAATGGTCCGCCACTAGGTTTTAGGAACCGCTCCTATCTTTGATTTCCAAGTCAAATTCTTGTAATAAGAGTTGGTGCATCTTTCTAAGACTTTTTCAAGGTTACCTAGGCAATGCTCAAATGACTCACCATACACACTAAAATCATCCATGAAAACTTCCATCGATTGCTCTAGAAAGTCCGCAAATAAGCTCATCATGCATCTTTGAAACGTTGCCGGTGCATTGCATAGGCCAAATGGCATACGCTTGTAGGCGTACGTTCCAAAGGGGCAAGTAAATGTGGTTTTTTCTTGGTCTTCTAGAGCAATATGAATTTGGAAGTATCCGGAGTAGCCATCAAGAAAACAATAGTATGATTTACCGGCTAACCGATCAAGCATTTGATCGATAAATGGTAGTGGAAAATGATCTTTTCTTGTGGCCGAATTCAATCTTCGGTAGTCTATGCATACTCTCCAAGAATTCTGCACTCTTGTTGCTATGAGTTCACCACTTTCATTTTTGATGGTTGTCACTCCGGACTTCTTTGGCACTACTTGGACCGGGCTTACCCATTC
>NC_029786.2:108169148-108170212 GCF_000816755.2 Arachis ipaensis | reverse complement strand
GCTTTCTTTGCAAGTGTTGGAAATGGAAGTGGTTGAGCAATTTCTTCTTCCAAGGTTCTTTTGGTCTTGGTTGTCTCCCTTGTTGGTTGGGCTTCATCCTCAACTATGGCTTGTGGTGTCTCCTCTTCCACTACCTCTTATATCTCTATTCTCTCTTCCTCTTGAGCGGTTGTGATAGGACTTGGGTCCTTTGCTTCCTTTTCTTTTAGTTGTGTACCGGATCTAAGGGTGATGGCATTGATGCCCCCTTTTGGATTTGGTTGAGGTTGAGAGGGAATGACACTTTGGATTGGGGGTTGAGGAGTTGGGGTCGATGGTGTGTCCATGCGTGCAAGAAGAGCTTGTAATGTAGAGGTGAGACCGGTGAGGCCGGAAGCAAGTGTGTTTTGTAATTCCTTTTGGCCTTGGATAATGGTCCGGAGTGTTTCGTCTTGGTTGGAGGGGGTAGTTGCATATGTGAGTTGAGGAGTTTGTGATTGGTTGGGTGGTGGTCTTTGATGTGGTGGTTGTTATGTTTGGTAGTTTCTTTGTGAGTTTTGTTGGTTGTATGGTTGATTTTGGAAGTTGTATGGTCGGTTTTGTGAGAAATTTTGCGAGTTGTTATTCCATCTTTGACCTCCATTGTTGTTGTTGTCCCTATTCCCTTGTTGATGATTGTCTTTCCAATTTTGATTATTGTGTCCACTTCCTTGGTTGTAGCTTCCTCCTTGATAAGGGTGCCCTTGGTTAGGATTACCTCCTTGGTAGTACCCTTGATTAGGGCGGTCATAGAAATTATGGGTGGCCGCCAAAGTGTTGTCTTCTTGAAGGTTTGGGCACTCATCCATGTAGTGAGAGTAGCAAGAGCAAATGCCACATACTCTTTGGGGGACCAATTGTTGGTTGTGTTGTTGAGATGGTGGAGGGTGTTGTTGATATGATTGAGGTTGCTGTGGTTGTTGTTGGTTCAATTGGAGTTGCCTCAAAACGGATGTCATCTCATTCAAGGATTGAGTTAGAGCGGTGGCTTCACTACTAGTTGATACCTCGTTCACAGTCCTTGGACGGTTGACTCTTCGCCTCAT
>NC_029786.2:108155162-108168564 GCF_000816755.2 Arachis ipaensis | reverse complement strand
GGGCGGTCATAGAAATTATGGGTGGCCGCCAAAGTGTTGTCTTCTTGAAGGCTTGGACATTCATCCGTGTGATGAGAGTAGCAAGAGCAAATGCTACATACTCTTTGAGGGACCAATTGTTGTTGGTTGTGTTGTTGAGATGGTGGAGGTTGTTGTTGATATGATTGAGGTTGTTGTGGTTGTTGTTGGTTCAATTGGAGTTGCCTCAAGACGGATGTCATCTCATTCAAGGATTGAGTTAGAGCGGTAGCTTCACTACTAGTTGATACCTCGTTCACGGTCCTTGGACGGTTGACTCTTCGCCTCATATGTTGATTGGATTCGGCTAAGTCAATAATGAGTTGTCATGCTTCCTCCGCGGTTTTATATTTGGACAAAGAACCATTGCTAGAAGTGTCCAAGAGAGTTCTATCTTGCTCTCGCATCCCTTGACATATGTATCCAAGCAATACTTGAGTGTCGAGCATGTGATTAGGGCATGCATCTAGTAGTTTGCGAAACCGTTCCCAATACTCATAGAGTGGTTCCGTCTCACCTTGCACAATACAAGACATTTCCTTCCTTAGCCTATCCATCTTTTCCGGGGGCAAGAATTTATCCAAGAACCCCCTTCTAAGTAGGTCCCAATCGGAGGTAACTTCACTAGAGAGGGTGTAGAACCATTCTTTGGCCTTGTCCTCAAGAGAGAAAGGGAAAGCAAACAACCATATAGCAACTTCATCGGAACTTTCCCGTCTAGTAGTCGAGCATATGCGGTGGAAGTCCTTGAGATGTCGAATAGGGTCTTGTGCGGGAAGCCCATGAAACTTGGGTAGGAGATTGATCAAAGCGGTCTTCAACTCAAAATTCGCATTCAAATTGGGGTGAGTTACATGAAGGGGTTGAAGGACATAATCCGGTGCACCCGCTTCCTTGATGGTAACTCTCCTTGGAGCGTCCATGGTATTAGTACCTAAAACAAAAGAAGAATTGTTAGTGAGAATGATGGGAGTATGATTAATGCCTTCTTTGAGTGACGGTTCAATGTTCACTTCTAGTAAGGTGGTTGAGGTGGTGAAAACCTCTTCACCTTTTCCAAATCTTAGCCGCCTCCGAGCTTGTCTAATATGAAACAAAGTTCGTTCTATTTCCGGATCAAAAGGGGCTAAGCTCGGATTCGGTTGTGAACGCGTCATGCAATGAAGGGGAAATGGAATTCATTGTAACGATGAGGAGTTAGTCAATTGAGCAATTTACAATGAGGTGCAACTATGTACATATATACACGCTTAATCCAAAACAATAACATGGCACACTAAGCAAACTCCCCGGCAACGGCGCCATTTTGACAAATGAATTTTTTTTGCCGGTATAGAAATTATCAAATGATCAATCGTAGTATAGTCTAAACCGACGCAAAATCCTTCATCAAACAAATCTACAATCTATATCCGAGAGTACTTGTCTCCCGAGTCGTTCTCCCTTGGAATTGCCAAAGTATGCCTCTTATTGATTTAGTAAGCCTTGTTGGAATTCTTTGAAGGTTTTAGCAAAGCAATGAGAAACAAACAATCAATTATCAAAAGACTTGGCTTAGGGTTGGCATTAGAAATTCTATCCTTATAGTCCATTCAATGTTGACAACAATTAAGCCTTGCTCCATTTAGTTAACCCCTAGGTATAGAGGGAAGTCAAATGAAAGCAATCAACTTGAGTCACAAGTCCTAGCTTCACCTTATGTGAACCTAGCTTTAGTGCACTCCAAGCCAACTAGCAATCCCTAATTCTCAATCAACTATTGATACAACTATTCAACTTCTTCCAAGGACCAAACCCTATGCCAAGTGTGAAAATTCTACTCCATAGCTAGTGTTGTCATTTTATCAAACATGTGATGAGCAATAAGGAAAGTCATAGCAAAATGAGAAGGAAAGTCGAATTGAAAGTATTGCAACACAAAGATCTAACAACAAGTCTCATAGAGTAGCAATGAAAATGGAGACAAAATCCAAAATTACAAAGTGAATTCTAGATCTATGAGAATTGATCAATTGCATCTACTACTTGAAACTAGAGAAGGAAATCTATGACATGAACAAAGTGGAGTGAGAATTGTAGTGGATCTCACCAAAAAATCATTGAAAATTCAGAAATTAGAGGAGGATGAACCCTAATGAAGCTTGGAATCTCCCTCTTCTTCTCCTCAAAAAGTGTAACTAACTCCTCTCAAAAAATATCTAAATCTAGAAAATGAACTAAAAAATTGTCCTTAACCCTTGCTCCTTTGGTCTTCTTAAGCTTTTCCCGCCAAGGTGTTTCTCCAAAAGTGGGATCCTTAACTGCCTCCACGCCTAAGTCACGTGACTTCTTAAAAAATCATATTTGCAAATCGGCGCGCACGCGCAAGGTACGCGCACGCGCCGTTGAGACGTCTTTTAATGTGCGCGGAGGCGTGATGTACGCGTGCGCGCCCATGAAGATCCTGGCTTAGCCGCTTCTCAAGCCGGCTCGTGACTTGGCTCTTGGCTTTGGCTTCACGTTGCTCAATCCGCGCGGGCGCGCCAGGTGCGCGCACGCGCCCATGCGGAAATTTCCAAAGCTTAATCCTCATGCTTCCTTCCTTTGTACCTGTCTTCCTTCTCTCTTTCGGCCCATTCCTACTCTATATCCTGAAACCACTTAACACACAAGTCACGGCATCGAATGGCATCAAGAGAAGATTAGAAATGTATCTATTTTAGTGCAAAATAAGCATGTTTTCATTCATGAGGCAAAACTAGGGAAGGAATGCAAAATCTTGTATTTTCATATAGAAAGTGTGTGGAATCATTGATAAAACCCCTGAAATTAACACAAGATAAAACCTCAAATTGGGGTTTGTCAGAGGGTGCTGTAACATTTGAGGGTGTGTTTATTAGTTTAGGTTTTAGAGGGGAAGGGAATGTTCTAACCTGTCCCTTCCTTTCATAAACTCAATTCACACGTACATCTAGGATATGTGCTTTTGTTTCTTGCATTATGAGGCATAATGTGAAAAGGGATCCAACTCCATCCCAATAAATAAACAGGCGCTGCTAATGACTTTCTATTTATATAAAAATGCTTACCTGCGTGTGTTCTTTCACTTTTTGTCTCTAGCTCTTGTTTCTTAAGGTTTACTTCAGTAAGAAATGAGAACTTCTTGATCTAAATAATTCTTATTTGAGAAACATAGTCTAGAAGGGAAGGAATCTGTTAGAGCGTTGAATGATAATTCTTTTTTATTTTCTATCATTTTGAGGGATGAAATTGGATGTAAAGGACTTCATTTCCCCTAGGATGCTTTTAGGCTTTCAAGGCACGAATTTTATATGTAATAATCACTTGTTTTCGTTCCAGCTAGCCAACGCATCGGAGCTGCCATTACTATTGCACTGCAACAGCTTAAAGGTCTGCTTGGCATAAAGGACTTCACCACAAAAACTGATATTATATTTGTAGTGCATTCGGTTTGGAGTAATGTGCACCATGGGATAAATCTTTCATCTTGCTTTATATTTATATATGTTTCAGTATATTCAGATGATGAACAAGCTCATAAATAATAATTGTTTATATTTTAGTACTTGTCCATATAACTTTGTTATTCTTAGTAAAGAAAAAAAGTGAGCAGAGATTCAACATAGATTATAGTGCATTAAAATAAGTTAGCAATGGTTAAAAATTCCTGTAATTATAGATTTTGTGTTGCTACTTGCTAGATGAATCAAGCTGCTAGTGTATTATCTAATTTGGATCTTTAATAGGGTCATTACTAAATTTGTTATTACTTTACTTGTGATATTTTAGCCTTTTTTAGTTTGTTCTTATTTTTGTGTTTGTCTAGATGTAGAAACAATATAATTGAGTAGCTTTATGAAGCCAATTTTTTTTAATATAAATGTGAAAATTGTGGGGGTTATAAACCTCTGCAATATATATTTTTTTAAACTGCTTTTAAAATTGCAGCGATTTGTAAACCGCTGCAATTTTTTTAAAAAACCTCTAAGCCAAATCGCAGCGGTTCTACACCGCTGCAAATAAACTAATTCTATTTTGCGGCGGTTGTGATCAAATCTCCACCTCCTAATATGCAATGGTTAACGAACCGCTGGTATGCCATTTTGCGGACGGTTAAAAATCGCCGCCAATCCCCAAAAAAACCGTCGCAATTTTTCGTGTGTCTTGTAGTGATGTCTATTAATCAGAATTTTTAGTTGTTTATTATATGAAATTTTTAAATAGAAAAAAGTTATTATCCAAAGTATTTAGAAAAATAAATATATTTTTAATTAATTTTTTATGATGATATTTTAGAAAAAAAAGTTGAATATCAATTATTGGTATTTACTTCAATTATTGGTAATTCTTTATATATATATCACTACAACATTTTCAGGTTGAGGCAAAATTTAAAAAGTGTTGCCTAAAAGCTGCTAAAATGTTGCTTTTGATCTATGGCAACACTTTTGGACCCAAGACAACGTTTTTGGGCGGCGTTGCATATGCAGTCGTTGCCTTAGATCAAGGCAACACTTTTTTGTTTCAAAAGCAACGCTTTTGAGAGCAACACTTGGTAAGTGTTGTCTTTGGTTGAAAAACAACAATACTTCAAAAGTGTGTTTGAGACAACACTTTTGCAGTATTGTCTCTTCTCTCGTATTTTGGTTACTACTAAAAAGTGTTGCCTATTTGCAATAAAATGCAACTCTTTTACGTGTTGCTTATAAGTTAGAATTTGCAATCCTTTGAAGTGTTGCCTATTAGTTTTGAATATGTAGCCCTTTAAAGTATTGCCTTTTCTTTTGTATATGCAACCTATACAAGTGTTGCTTTTTTTTTTTTGGATATGCAACCTATTCAAGTGTTGCTTTTTCTTTTGGATATGCAACCATACAAGTGTTGTCTAATATTCAAAATATGCGACTAATAAAAGGATTGCCCTTTTGATAAAAATAAAAATTATTTTTGTAATAAAAATACAAAAATATAAAATTTACAATAACTTTTTTTGTTCATACATGTGTAATTATTTTAATTAATAAATAAATTTGTGCACAATAGAAAAAAATTATAAAAGAGACAAAATAACTAATAATAAAATTCTAATTAAAATAGATATTAAAAAATTCAATTAGTATTTCAAATATATGTTCATCAATAATTCTCAACAAAATAATAAAATTCTTGTCTAACAATAATTGTCATAACAAAATAGTAATTAATATTTATTAAAAAGATGTCAATCTACTTGCATATTTTATATCCATCCATGCTTGACTTGTCCTATATGCTAAATCTGCAAATAATACACAACAAAAAATAAGCAACTTATCATTAAAACTGAAAAATTATAATAAGCAACTCATCAATGTAACTTGAATCAAGAGTATAATTGAGCATATCAAAGTATCAAGTTAAGAAACTTTTTCATCAGCTTCAGGAAGCTGTCTCTTCTCCATTGTTATTTTTTAACTAACAAGATCTTGCCGTGATAAAGGGCTGTAGAAATGAATGTAGAAGAGAAGGGAGATCATCATTATATCCAGTGCTATAGAAAATTTCAGACAAAGGGCAATAAATAAGGGCTAGCAGAAATAATAAAATTTTGACTTCAGCAATACTTGAAAATTATTCTTTTCCAAACAATTTCAACAATGGAAACAAAGTATATAAGAATGGGATATTATAAAGCTTTTAATCCTTTTTAAGTGAATTTTATAATTTTAAATTTTCAAAAATAAAAATAAATGCATACATGACTTGTTTGCAAGTAAATTTTTCATTACAAAAAATATTTCCCAAAAGAGAATTGAAGGAGACAAGATCTTATGGATTGCTTTGACCAAGCACTATTGAACCATTGGATTAGTCTTAGAATTGAGTAACAAAATTCATGGTATCAAACTATTTAGAAAGATTCATTACCTTCAAGGTGGTCCCCACTTCCCACATGTTACAACCTTTTTTTTTTTTGCATACACTGAATCATGATTCAGACTCAAAACTGGTTCCAATTTTTGTTGAAACTGTGCATGCAATAGCACTTGCATATTGTCTCTGCACCTGACAAATCATTATCCATATTGATCTTTAACATATCCTTGTTATGCTTCAATTTTAATTTAGCTACCTACCTCAATTTGCTCATAAAGTTTCTTCTGCACTTCCATTTGCATTTGGAGAGCCTCAGCAATTTGCATGCTTCTGTTGAACAAAACATTTGATCAATGAAATTTTTGATACCAATTACTAAAGCATTCAACTAGTTTGATCAATTTTCTAACTATTATAATTATTACTCAGTCATCTCATTCTGTGTTCCAATACTTTCTTCCCTGCTGCTACAAGGACTTTTACTGTTGTTCATTTCTCTGCAATTTGCACCAACGGAGAAAAATGATCATTCATCAGAACAAGTTATAATAACTGAGAAACCATAACCAAGTTACCTTCATGTTTGTTGTTGCTAGAACAGATTTCAAGTTGTGGTTCGCTTTTCCCAAGTCTATATTTCTGCAATGACCAGAAAAACACAAAAAATATGTTGGTAAAAAAAAAGAAGTCCATGATATTTGGAATGAGTGAAAGCAAGAAGAATAAAGGGAAATGCCTGTAAATGGCTCTTGAGATGAATTTGCAAATATTGTAGCTATGAAAGCAAACCTACAAAATTTGCAAAAAGAGAGAAGCAGAAAAAAAAAAGAAGTGAACGTAATTGGAAGCATGGCGAAAAACTTAGCGCTAACTCAATTGAACTGAAAGAATTCCCAACCAACTCCAACACCTACAATAACAATGAATCCACTGTTAACTTTCCAAATTGAGATTCCACCAACAATAATTAAATTCCAAGCCCTAAAATTGCCATCATTTAGTGATTAAATCAGAGGCAGATAAATATATCATAACAATGAAACATTGTAGTGATTTTACAGGACCAGAAATAATTAAGCAGTAATTTCTCATCAAAGAAAAAATTGCAGAACCAAAATTTCTCATCAACTTTAGCCATAAGAAAATAGAACAGAGCAAGGAGCCTACCTGTGATGCAACACGACGGTGCAGAGCAGATCAGCACCCAGCTAGGAGCCAAGAAGACGCTGAGAGCAGAAGGCGATGAGAAAATTGGAAGCGAGAAGACCAAAAATCAGAAGCTTCAAATGCGAGCAGCGATGAACAGATGGCGACGCGAGCAGGGACGAACCCAACGGCGAGGCGAGGTGAGTAGCGACGAACACGATGGAGACGCCAACAGCGACAAACCCAAAATGCAGAGAGAAGTAACCAACACAGTGCGAAGAACAGAGAGAGAGAGGTTTAAGGTCCTCCCATTAAGAAGAAAGCAACAAGATGAGATGAATTGTGTTGAAAATTAAACAGAAATGAATGATGATAATCAGATAAATATGCTCAAAAATCTCGAAAATCTTTTATGTATGAATTAATTTTTAGTTCCACAATATAGTGAGAAGCATGATTATTCTAACCAGTTTCAGTTTCTATATAACTCATATACCAAATATCCATTAGGGACATGCAAACAAATCCAAATAAGCACTTACAAAACCTACATTCTTTGACTATAGCGTTGGAACTAACCAACACAGATAAAATAGTTACAACTTATAATAGTTACAGTATAGCAACAAGGTGCAGAACAAGATAAAAAAGATAACACCTAAAATTAATTATAATTAAAATCAAACAATTCATGCATGCATGTAACTCATCAAGTCCAAGTAATCAAACAAACTAGCATCTAAAACTAAGGATTCTTATTATTATTTTATAGTTTAGAATTTAGACATAAACTAAAAGAACTTAGGCATATAACTTCCAACATCACAATCTTACCTGTTCACTGTGACCTTGTGGAAAGTACACAAGTCAGCTTCCAACAACTGGTAAAGAAACAAAGGGACCAACACATGCATGCCAACGTTCTGAATCCAAAACGCGCTTTTCTCCTGTAACCAAATGCCCTCAAGTAACCATATGAAAGTCCATCAAAATCATTCATATGTTATAAAATCATATGCTTTTCTCCAAAACTATTTCGAAATGACCTTCCCTAGTTAATGGCTATTGCATAACCTAAGCAAACCAACGCATGCCTACGAAAGAACAATAATGTTTTGTTAAGATTTCTTTTTAATAAATGACTTCTAAGACTTTGAGAATTGCACTATCTTTTTTGGCGACAAATACCATCCCCAATTCCCATCAATTCCTCACTATTTCTAAAGTGATGTTATTAAAAGTTAATTTTGTTTCTTGACACCCCAAAAAGAAAAGTAATAAATAAAGTTAATTTTGTTTAGATAGTTTATAGATCTATTATTTATTCAAAAACTTGTTTTCACAATCTGTTTTGGAAATGACATTAAGTTTAATTGTAGGTATTAATAGATAAAGTCATTTAGTTGAAGAATACCAAAGTAAATAGATATTGAGAGTCAAGATATGGAAAATTGTAGGTATTAATAAAGTTTAATTGTGAAAGTAAAAGAATTGAGTGAAATAAAGGTAAAGACAAAACAAGACAACTAAGAGGAAGAGTGCAGAACACAAGAAGCATGTGAAGATGGCTAACTTGACCACCTTCAACCATGGAAGTGGAACCCAACACCCAGGTGGCTTAAACTGAAACCCCGTGCAGTCCCTCTTTTCTTCTGTAACCATATGATTATATACACAAAATTCTCAGCAACCAAAGTCCATCAAGATCTAAAAGAGAATAGCATTTTCACCCCCTTAACACTGGTATGCAACAATAACTAGCTCCAAAACAGTGGAGAATAGAAAGGGAGATGAACAAGGAAGAATATGCAAGCAAGAGTGTATACATAACATACCTTCCAGGGGTGGAGGACAAAAATCAGATGAAGAAAGCTTCATTTTCAGCAAAATTTCAAAACTAGAAAAAAACAAGCCAATCCCACACAGTCAATTACTAAAAACAAAAGCTCTTCAAGTAGACACATTAAGTAGGAGCAAAATCCTCACAAGAAGAACCTCAGACCACAGAAAAATCCTTTTCTTCTCTCCCTTCCCACTGCAAAATCTCATTCTTCTTACCTTTATAATTACCTTTACATCCATTAAGCAAGGCTAATAACAATTCATTCTTCCCTAAAATCCTTTTACTATTTGCCAAATAATAATGCAAATTTCTAATTACCTGTATATCACGAAATTTAGCTTCTTCAACAATCAATTTGGATGTTATTTCCGCTACAATGTTTGTCCTTCTCCTCATATTTCTTGCTTAACAACTCTGCCTGTAAAATAGCAGCAACTGAGAGTTTATTCTCCAATTTCTTAAACTTAAAATTAAATGACATATTTAAAGACAAAAGGAACATACCTCACATTTATCTGCAGATGGCCTTACTGTAATCTAATTAAGTTACATGAAATTTCTGAAACATTAAGGAAAAGAAAAACAAGGTCACATTTCTCACTATTTTTGCATAAGTAGCTACTTCTCCCAATTTAGAATACGGAGGAGTGGAGCAGAACTCAGCGCGAGAGAACGAAGAACAAGGTGCAAGCAAAAGAATATAGCTGAGCAGAGCAAACCTCGGCGCGAGCAGAAGAACATGGTGGAGCAAAGCAGAACTCGACGCGAGGAGAAGAACACGGCGGAGCAAAAGAACACGGCGGAGTAGAGTAGAACTCGGCAGAGCAGAGAGAAACGTAGAATGCGCACATCAGTGTTGTGAAATTGGGAAAATTGTGTTAGGGTTGGGGTTAGGGATTTAGGTTATTCATGATTTTGATTCTGAACGCCGTCCAAGCGTTCGTCTGGGAGAGATCGGAGACCAACGCGCCTCTGCAATCAACCATGAAACTCACACGCGCCGCCCGAGCAAGCATCCACTCGAAAGAACCTTCCAGGACAAACTCGAAGGCTCGATCCCTAACGGCGGTGAAGAAATCGCTGAATTCGGTAACAAATGAGGTAAATAGAAGCGAGCCACAACATGAACAAAGCATATGAGATCGAATTTCGCTCCTCAAACCACAATAACAACAGCAGCAGCAAAAAGAGAAAACAACAACAAGGACAACAGAGAAGAAGAAGGAAGAGTATCACGATTTAGTAGCAGGAGTGAACCACGTGATGAATGTATGCCGTGCTGCTTAAAAGAAAATATTGAATTATTTTAGGCAACGATTATAATGAGAGTCTATTAAAAATTTAAAAGCATCCTTCGTAAAGGGTAATATATGAAGACCATTGCTTGATTAATTTACTAAAGTAACGCTTTTTACATGTTTTCTAATTGATCAAAGAGAACGCTTATGACACGTTAGTTAATAAAGAGTTACAATAGCCTTATTCTTTTGCAATAAATTTTAAAAGTTGTTTTTGATTATTATATACAATATTTTTTAAGTGTTATCTATACTATATGTTACAATAGCTCAAAATTGTTGTAGTGTATATATGAAATTCACTGAAAATGGTGATATATTTATTAAAGAAATGAATAAAAAGTGTTTAGAGGGAATGAATAAACGGAATGATTATTATAAATGGGATGAGTTAGAAAGAGTTAGTCAAAGGAAAGAAAGTAACAAGAAAAAGAAAAGAAAAGAAAAGAATTAAACTTTATTGGATGAGACAAATCACCATTACAATCAACAAGTGTGATTGTGTTTTATTCACCAACATACACGCTAGAATGGTATATCTATATAATATATGCACTTATTTTTCACCAAGTGATGAAAAAAATAAGGCATAACCATACTATTAATAATACATAGTGTCCCTCTTATTTAGGAATTAATTAAGCAAATTACAAATTTATGGACATAATTTGATAGCATAAGCAGTAGGCTTTGAACAAGTGAAAGTGCCCTTATTGTCATCATAAGCATAGCTATAAGCATTAGGGCATTGATTGCTGAAAAATTGGGAGTAATTTGATGGAGGGCAAGTTTGTGATGTGTTATGTTGAGGCCCGGAGCAACAATACTCCGGCTTACCAAAAGCCACACAAGCGCTCTTACAACCGACAACACTTCCATCAGAACTTTTAAATTGCAAGTCGTTCGGACAAGCAGCATTAATGTTGGCCGGACAACTTGCAACTTTACAAGTTCCGGTGCCACCTTGTGGTGTAATTGAAGAAGGAATGTTGAATCCATCAACATTGCTAACATCGTAAGTATCGTGATCACCGTTGGTGTCTACTGTAAATTCCATCAAAGATGCTGGTGTGGCTTCTCCAGCGCCATTGCATTCAACGTGGTTGCCACAGTCTGCAGTGGCGCAGGAGAACACTCCGTTATTGTTCGAACATCCTGTCCTGGCCCAAAACTTTCCGGACCATTTGGCCGGGACGTCGACTGACTCGGATTTTTGAGACAACAATTCAAAACCAGTTTTTGGTAGCTGTGGACTATATTGGTTAGCTTGGGATCCTGGCCATACAGTGTATGGACAATTGTTTGTGATAGTAATTGGAATTCCTTCAATCACTGCATACAAAACAAAAATCAAGAGCTTGATATTAATACATTTATTTATTAATAATATACATAATAACATAATAAGAAATAGTATTACATCAATAAAATAATTATTTTTTATAATATTTATTACATAAAATAATAACATAATAAGAAATAGTATTACATCAATAAAATAATTATTTTTTATAATATTTATTACATAAGTTTTCATATTAAAAAATAAATGTTATTGAATGAATATGTAAAATTTTATGCACTAAAATTAAGTCTTAATTTTAGCATATATGGTTTATATGGCTTCCCTTTACTATATATCATTAAATAAATAGACCAATAATGTTGATAATATTAAACTTTTTTCCACCATATATAATTTATTTCATACAAAATTTGACAATAAAGACATATTAACATAGACATATATCTAACATTATAGGCATGTAGAAATGAGACATATAGAAGGAAGAAAAAAAATGCAAAATGTGATTGGAACTTTAAAACGTACCACAAACAAGGAATCCAAAGCTAACTAGGCAGAGAGCAACAACACGAATACTCGCCATTGTTGGTGAAATTAGTGAATGATTTTTGTTTCTTTCTAAAATAATGTTGCTATGGTAGCTAGCTAGTGAAGTACGTGGTAGCAATTAATGTGCATTAGTGTATATATAGAAATTGAGGCTTGAATCTTCAACTATGCATGTATGGTACGTGGTGCAATTTTGTTGCATGAATGCTATGATTTTGAGTGAGTCCAATGGCTGCTATTGACCGTTTTGTGTGTGGAATCGTCCTATTAATTATACGTTTCATCATCCCCATGGCGGTGTCAATTTTTTTTGTTATTTTGTCAAATTTTCAAGATCAACATTCTTTTGACGAAGACAATTCTTTTTGTTATCTCAATGAGGTGTTATGGTTTTATTTGTGTAGACCAAGGTTAACTTATCTATCACGATTCATAAACAGATAGATAATTATATTAGATATATAGTTTCTGTTGTTTAGGTTGGAATAAAATACTTCTTACGCGTTCTTGACCAAATTTAATTCCAATTAAGGCTTCAAATTGGGCATTTTTTTTGTCACTTCTAATTGGGCCTTGATAATAGATATTGGATACTTAAACAAATGGGATGGGCCTCCTCACGCTTCTGGTTAGTCTTTTTATTTTGGGCCTCTTGGCCTCCAAATTGAAACCAACCAAAATAATAAAAAAAAATATTTGATTTTCCATCGTATCTCCCAATCCGGTTGGCCAATAAATAATCAGTAGATCTATTTGAGATTATGAAGCACGGACACTTCGCTGAATTGCCGTATACGCATGTCAAACACATTTTGGACACGACACTCACCGACACTCGTCCGACATGCGTGTCTGCTGTGTCCAAACCGTGTCTTAATAAAAAATAAAAAATTCTTCACCGAACATGCTTGGACACACCTAAATACCATCATATGTCAGCGTGTCCAATCTTATTCTTAACATATGTTTTTAAAATAAATTTAGATATAGTATGTATTATTATTTATTAAAACAAAAAATATTTTAAATACTTGATATAATTAAAATAAGATATTAAAAATAATTAAAAAATTAATTTATATTTTAGTATCAATAAAATATCAAAATACCATTATGATTTATTTAAAAAATACTTTATATTTTATATGTATACGTGTCTCCGTGTCTTATAAAATTTTAAAATTCGCGTGTCGATGTATCCCGTGTCGGTGTCAGTGTCTGTATATCATAGATTTGAGATCTTGCAATTGGCTAAGAAATTGCTTTATGCTTATACATAAGAAAAAAATTCAAATTATAATACTTAATTAAACAAACAAGTAAGTTAATTATTCGATTAATTTAAATTAATTATAAAAAAAATAATTTTGAATGATAATATAATAA
>NC_029786.2:108149364-108154259 GCF_000816755.2 Arachis ipaensis | reverse complement strand
AAAACAATAAATGTATTTAATAAAATAATTTTTAAAATTTAAAAATATTATAATAATCATCTTTATGTTGCATTCCCTTCATTGGCTATATATTTCATTATTAATTTTCATATTTAATTGTTTTTTGCTATTGTTTCCATTCGGCATAGGATTGCTAAGTCACTTTCAGACAAGAAGCCTTGTATAAAATATGATTATATTCACTTACAAATATCATTTATAAAACCAGTTTCTGGGAAAACTAAAAAAAAAAGGATATTGATTTAAATTGTGAGATTCCTAAGACACCAAAAATTTTTTTTTTTTGTGAGATTCCTATGGTATATAAATATACAACTAGATAATTGGAAAAAGACAAAATGGACTAATGTGTGGCCTGTAATTATTGTAGGTTAGGTAAAGTTTCCTCAGGTACCAACTACATAGTACATAGCAAGTAAATCTACCTAGTTTTGTAACTAATTATAGCTTTGTTATTCTCTTTCTCAAGTCTCAACACAACAAAAATGGCTTTAGAATCCCACAATATGAAGCATCAACTCCATTTTCTTTTAGTACCATATTTGTGTCCTGGTCACCTTATTCCCATGGTAGACATAGCAAGGCTACTAGTAAACCATGGAGCTTTTGTAACATTCGTCACCACGCCCCTTAACGCCACACGCGTCAAGCCACTGATTGACACTGTCAATGCATCAAAATTAAGAATTCAGCTTATCCAATTCGAGATTCCAGTTCTCGAATTTGGATTGCCAGAAGGGTGTGAAAGCTTGGAGCTAGTTCCTTCACGCGCCTTAATAAGAAGATTTATGTTTGCTCTTAGCAAGTTGCAAACACCAATAGAAGAGTTGATTGAGGCAACCCCAATAAGTTGCATTCTAGTTGACAAATTCAACTATTGGATGGAAAATGTTGCTATGAAGTTCAAAATCCCAAGGCTTATATTTGATGGAACAAGTTGCATGAATCTTCTATTGTTGCACAATTTGTTCAAGTCCAAGGTCTATGAGAATGTCCAAGAATCAAAGCCTATTGTGGTGCCTAATTTGCCACACAGAATTGAGTTAACAAAATCACAACTTCCATTGGAATTGAATCCTGAAGCAAAGGATCTCAAAGATCTTGATGAAAAGATTAGAACTCTTTATTTATATTTTATTTGTCAAATATAATTTTATATTTTTGTATCCATATCTTAGTATTCTATATTTGTAAGCCGATGTAATCTAATCTATAACAATCTATTAATGAAATATAAAAAGGTAACTAATACTTTTGTGTCAAATTTTTCTCACTTTTACCCCCTTAAATAATAATAATGCAATTAAACGCATTGTTTTCAAAGGAAACAAAATCTTTGATTTATTTCCTTAATTTAAATTCTCCTAGATTTTCTCATAAAAGGAAATATATGAAGTAATGAATTCATTGCATTTTTTTAGGTGAACGAATTCATTGTATATTTATATTAAAGTTCTTTTTTTCAATGATGTTACATGACTAAATTATTTTAATTTAATAACTAAATTCAACTAAATTAGTCTAATAATTTATTGACGCAATAAAAGTCAATTGAAAAAGAAGAAGAAAATATATATAAAAAAATATATTTGGTTGAATTTAATTATAAAAATAATTTATTTACTATAAGTTTCAAATTCAATACAATTAATTATTACAAAACAGACCATTTTAATTAACATCATATTAGTTGGTATAAAATAGTTTGATTTATCATTTGTAAAAAAATGTTACAATTTAATTTATGAATATATATCCCAAATACTACTAACTACTATGAGCACAGATTGAAAGCAATTGGGAAAATTGATTAGAGACAGCCAAAGAGTTATAATCCATCATTCAAGTAAGAGTAAGATCATCATGTAAGTATGACAGTTCTAAATTTCAGGTTTATTTTTCTTTACTTTTTCGGAGTTTCTAACAGCCTAAGAACAAAAAATTTCATGATTTTCTCTTCATTGGAAATTTTCCTGTCCATTCTTCTATGCCTTCTTAGCTTGTTGAATCAAATTAGAATAATTTCAATCATTTTTATAGTGAAACTTTAGTGTAAGGATATAACTAAGGTGATTTTATTCATTTCAAATTTTTTTTATTTGTTTACTAAGATGGCGTTTGTTTTGAGGTACTGAGACAGAGATTGGGAGATTGAGACTTAGTATTATGTTTGTTAGTTCAGAGACTGGTACTAAAATTTCTGTCTCTGTCTCTAAAATTTCAGTATTTTAGTACCTAAAAAAAGTAGGGACACGGGGGACTAAAATTTTTAGAGATGGAGACTGAAACTTTAATAATATTTTATACCTAAAATATCCTCATTTTAATTAATTAATTTTAATTTTACTCTTTGTACAAATTAAATTAGAGTTTCATTCTTGTTTCAATTTCTGTCTCCCACTTTGCACCAAACAGAATACTGAGATTTATTTCAATCTCTGTCTCTTAGTCTCAGTTTTTCCGTCTCTGTCTTTCCACCAAACGCTACCTTGAGTATTATTATCCAAGCCCCTTATGAAGAAAAGAAATTAATCCCCTTTAAGCATAATCAATTTTATTTGTCATCTCCTAAAATCAAGTCAAAGACCTTTTGAGGCATATAATTTAGGGATACCACTACTTGTTGGGTTGATATAATATAGGGGACTAAGGAGAAATAAAAAGGTTAAGAAAATTGTTTGATTTGTGTAATGTGTTCTTACATTTTTGTTGTAGGTTTTCACTAATAAATTAATAATTACAAAATTTATCATTATCAATTTTTCCCTTTTTCACTGGCTGATATTTTCAATTATTGTTGACTTTTTAAGATATTATTGAGACTTGTTATGTCATTGTTAATTATTTAAAATTTGATGTTGAGACTTGTTATATGTATTTAATTTTTTTAATTTATAAACCGCAAATCCAATCCAATCCAAACTGTTTTGAAATTGGATCGGATCGGATCGGATCGGATCGGATTTTTTTTAAAGCATCCAATCTAAACCACACCGCAAGTAAAATTAGTGTTCGAATCGGATGAGTTTTTGACTCAAATTGATTCGAACCGGACCGCGAACACCCTAGTTGTATGTACCTTTCTAAACAAGGTTGAAATCTTATTGGAAATAGAGAGGAATGTATATGTATATTGTGGTTGTGTTTCTCATGAAGATTGCATTATCCTATCCTATATATATATGGAGTAGTATTATAGATTTTTTTTTCTCCTAAAAATTCTTTAATCTTGAGTTCGAGTGAAAAAAAAAAGTTTTAAGTTTTTATATTCATTACCTTAATTTTTACTAGGTCTTCATAGGACACACAAATTTTTTAGAAAAAAAAAACAAAGGACACAAATTTTCTGTGTAAATTTTAATAAATATGTGTAAATTGTTTAGTACCAATATTTTTATAACAATAAAAACACCTAATTGAATGAATATTTTTTTAAAATATTTAAAATTTTTATCATTTATGTCAAATCCGTCAACAATATATATTTATGATTGTGAGACATTGACGCAAGATACACAAATGATTCGTTGAAGGCACATGTAGCCGTCATTAATGTCACAAGTATCTACATTATTGATAATGACGTATTAATAATGTATAGGAAGATTGAAGAATTAGTCATAATGTCTTATCATCTCATGTATGTAATGAAACTTCCAGAGAATTGATCAATT
Source organism: Arachis ipaensis (assembly GCF_000816755.2). NCBI lineage: Eukaryota > Viridiplantae > Streptophyta > Magnoliopsida > Fabales > Fabaceae > Arachis > Arachis ipaensis. The sequence continues at coordinate 108,150,564 of NC_029786.2, read as the reverse complement.
TGCCTATTATATAGTCCACCTTTTAAAATTGTTTTTTTGTGACTTTATTTGTTTAATTTTAATTTCTAGAATAAATTTTGATTTTTTTTGTTATTTCAGTTCGTATTTGGCGTCATATGGATTATACGTTATTTATAATTATATTAACAATGAGAAAATATCTTGATTCATAAGCTGGTTTTCATCGTCAATATAATTGTTCGGAAGCTTACTAGGAAGGAGAGTTACAACAACTAAAGTCATCTATTTAATCTATATATATCTCCTATGCATATATATGAATGAACACTACTTACTCTTTTCCAACAAACACTCCTTTCAAGTTTCAAGGAAGATGACTTAGCTTCTAAATTCCAACAATAATATTATGGTGGTTAAATACCCTACTTGATGATGAACAAAGAATATATATATAGTCACTGACTTTGGTTCAAATATATAGACAACATTATCGAGAACTCATTTTTTTGCAGGAAAATTCATCTTCTATCACAGAGAGTTTTTCGGCAACCGAAAAGTTTGGTTATATAAATTTTTTATATTTAAAAATTGAGTTTCGTTACTTATTTAATATTGATTTCACGGCAGGACTATATTAAAATTAAATAAAACTTTTTTAAATTTAAATGACACCTTAAAGGCTTAAACTTTAGAGAGACAAAAACAAAACTAAATCTAAACATAAGAAACCAATTTAATACTTTACTCTTATTTTTTGTCTCAAGTTTTTTTTTAGTTATATTTTATGATTTTATGGCTACCCATTGATACTATAAATTATATGGATTTTCATTTCCTGAAAATAATATTTTATCTCTTCTCTCTCACACTTGAAAAAAATTAAAAAAAGAAATTTCGACTTAAAAATATCAGAGAACCCTTTTAATAAAAAGTTAGTATTAACTATGATAACATAATTTACTTCATTTAATAACTATTAAACATATCATAAGAGATAATTTATTTTTCATTTAAAAAAATTTAGATAAAATTCACCCACACATACAAATATTCACATAATAAATATTGTTATAAACTTATAATATTTCACTACTTCATGATGTTATCCAGCTATATATCATCATAATTTTTATAGAAATTAAAGATATTTTTGTTATATAGTAGAAATGTAGTTTTGATGAAAATTTTAGTGTGTTTAACTACTTTTTAAATGTAAAGAAGGACTTTTAATATATTATA
>NC_029786.2:108144335-108149337 GCF_000816755.2 Arachis ipaensis | reverse complement strand
AATATTGTACCTGTGTTCATATTCTCAAAGTCAAATAAAGAGTTGGTAGCTTTTACTTTTTTGACGTGAAAGTAAATATTGATAAAAATAACTTCAATTTTACATGCAAACGAAAACAAGGGGTTGATTCTCTGGACAATAGCTTAATTTAATAAGCACTTTCATATATAATTTTTTACAATTTTGTATAGTTCACTATTTTGATAAGTATATAGTTGGTGTAATCATGTGACACTTTTCATCTTTTATAAAGCTTTTAGAAAAGGAAAAAGGAAGGTAAAGTCTGTGTGACATGTTATCTCCTAAAAAACAGACACCTATAAAGTCAACTTAATTTGAAATTCCATACTTTCGTGTAAATGATATTTGTCATCATCTAATAAAATTAATAATATTTTTGCGTATTAGGCATGAAATTTCTAGGCATTTTTACATGTTCTTAAAAATACTCGGTAATTTTGCTTTTGATAAGCAACTTCTTCAATTTTATCTTTAATATTCTTTTTCCGACCAAATATTTTACTAACAATAATAATAATAATATTATTATATTATTAATAGTACAATAATGTTATCTGCTTCATGAAGAAGATACATATCAATAATTTAAGATCTAGATAAGTTCAAAAGTCACAAACAAATCAGGAAACAATGCCAACTACTACTGTACTACATAAAGAAATATAATAATAAAATAAATATTATGGTGATAATTAGGTGGTAGTAACTAGTGATTTATAAAAGAAAAGTATAAATAGACAATGAAAATATTAAATAGAGAAGTGCTAGGGAAATAATGAAAATTTTGAACAACATGAACAACGTAACTACCAATTAAATGAAAATACACTACACTCTAATTTAATGTTACTAATTAAATTTACTCTTTTTAACCTTATTAATTCACATTGTTTACACATTGTTTAAAAATCTTGTTAGTTACCTATACTTTTTTCACTAAATAATGTAAACAATAAATATATCAGATGTTCAATTCAATATATAGATAATTATGTTTAATATTTTTAATTGAATGATTATTTTTTTTATTCGATTTACTCATGTATAGTTAATAATAACTGGATGTTTAATTCATTAGGTATGTAAATGATTATCCTAATATTAAAATTTATGAGATAATTTAAAAGTGAAGTATTTTTTTATTTCATTAGATCAATTCTAAAATTTATTATTCACATTATTTACAAAAAATCATTATCTACCTAACAAAACCGAGTTATAAATAATAGTAGGCACTGCACATCACATGAGAATTGAGAAAGAGAAATGTACATTTGCTCGTTTGTCACGCAACCTGTGACCAAATCAACGCGGATTCCACTATGAGACAACCAATTTATATGTCAAATAAGTAATAAATTCACTTTTTGTATTAAGATTTAAGTTTTATTTTATATATAATAATTTATTGATTTGTATCAAATTTTTTAAATGGGATTTAGATTAGCGATAAACTAATTTTTAATTTGTTGGGTTAAGAATTACGGTAAAAGAGCTATAAAATAATGGTTAATATGGCACCATATGGTGACTTAACACTTATGAAAAACGCTAATTAAGGAGTCGATCCATTTTACTTATAAACGTCTTCATCTCATACATTGTTATGATTTGAGTTTGACTCTCATTTGTTATAATCTATAAAACGCTCCATGAATCACGTATACCCTATTCTTGAAGAATTTAATTTGATATATATGCATAATAATATTACCATGGCGTTTCAATATTTCATGATTTTAATTACAAATGAAAAATTGTTATTAGAGGGGGTATAAAGAAAAAGGACACCATAATTGAATTAGATATATACATGTGAAAACACTAATTAATACGAGTGATATCACATATTTGAATTATTCAAATTTCAAAGTCAATGTCAATCCTTGGTGTGAGACATGACTAAGCCCAACAATATAGTTTATATTTAAATACCATGCCATACCATAGCATACGCCAAAAACCCAACCTAGTCACACCTAACACTTTTGCCTTTGGCCATGGCCTTGCACTTTGTGTTGGTTCCACTCTTTGCACAAGGCCACATGATTCCCATGATTGACATAGCAAAGATCTTGGCAAAGCAAAAAGGTGTGATTGTAACCTTGGTTACCACACCAATGAATGCCTCAAGATTTGAGGACACAATTTTTAGAGCAAGATTTGAACAAGGCCTCCAAATCTATCTCTTGATAATCCCATTCCCATGCCAACAAGTTGGTCTACCATTTGCCTGTGAGAATCTAGATACCTTGCCATCAAGAAACCTTCTTAGGAGATTCTACAATGCACTTGACATGCTTCAAGAACCTTTGGAACACTACCTTCGAACTCATGATCATGCACCAAGTTGCATTATCTCCGATAAGTGCCTATCTTGGACTTCCATCACCGCCGCAAGGTTCAAGATTCCAAGGCTTGTGTTCCATGGCATGTCATGTTTCTCATTGCTAAGCTCCTACAATATCAAGCTCCACAACTCACATGCTTTAGTCTCTAGTGACTTGGAGCGATTTGTGATACCGGGGCTTCCTCATATTCATCAGAAGATTGAGATATCAAGAGCACAGCTTCCAGGAGCTTTTGTTGCGCTTCCGGATTTGGATGATTATAGGGACAAAATGCGCGAGGCGGAGATGTCTTCCGATGGTATTGTGATGAATAGTTTTGAGGAATTGGAAAAGGGTTGTATTGAGGAGTACCAAAGAGTGATGAACAAGAGGGTTTGGTGCATGGGACCAGTTTCCTTGATCAACAAGGCAAGTTTGGACATGTTTGAGAGAGGGAACAAACCTTCCATTGAAGAAAGCCAATGCTTGGAATGGCTAACATTGATGGAGCCAAGGTCAGTCATCTATGTATGCCTTGGTAGCTTGTGTAGGCTTGTAACATCACAATTGATAGAAATAGGGTTAGGTTTAGAAGCATCAAATAGGCCATTCATTTGGGTGGTAAAAAATGCTGATGAAAGTTCATCATTAGAGCTAGAAAAATGGTTAGAGGATGAGGGTTTTGAAAGAAGGGTCAAAGGGAGAGGACTTTTGATTAAGGGTTGGGCACCACAAATTATGATACTATCACACCCTTCAATTGGAGGCTTCTTAACTCATTGTGGTTGGAATTCAACAATTGAAGGTGTTTCGTTTGGGATACCATTGATAACTTGGCCTTTATTTGCTGAACAATTCTTGAATGAGAAGTTTGTTGTGGAAATTTTGAAGGTTGGAGTTAGAATAGGAGTTGAGGTTCCTGTAAGGTTTGGTGATGAAAAGAAATGTGGGATTTTGGTGAAGAAAAATAGGGTTATGGAAGCTATAGAGATGTGTATGGAGGGTGGTGAAGAAGGGAGAAAGAGAAGAGATAGGGCAATACAACTTGGAAAGATTGCAAGAAAGTCTTTAGAAGAAGGTGGTTCATCTGGCTTGAGCATTTCATGCTTAATTCAAGATATTAAGGACCATCAATCATCAAAAGGGGAGGCATAAGTTAAAAACTTCAAGTTTGTATATATTTGAATCTACCGGTGATGATGATGTTGATGTAGAGAGGGGTACTAAAAACAGAATTGTAAGCATCAACGACACATCGTTTTGCACCTTAGAAAAACAGCACCTGGTTGACGGCAGCAGCAAGCGCATGCAACAAAAAAAACGCACAAGCTCTTCATGTTGTGCCGCTTGAATTTCATTCCCAGTGGCAATTCCAGTTCTGATTCTGATCAGTTGAAACTCACGTGCCATCTCTTCAATTTTTCATCTTCCCCTGTACACCTTTTTTCAATTTCCTCGATTTTGTTGTTGTGGGAACTTAAAATTTGGGGGGGTAAAAACACTGAAATTTATTCCTCTTAACGTGGGTTTGATGCTTTGGCAATTTTTGTTTATTCATGCTTTTTAATGATGCATTAGAATGCTATACTAACTAAAAAGCTTATCTAAAAATCCAAGACATGCTGTACTATTCTGCATAGCATCAGGAACTTGGTAAAAGCACTATTCTCAAGACTAATAGAGTAGCTTAGCTAAAACGGTAAAACACGATAACGACAATATAAATGTTAAAACAAATGTTCAAAAATGGCTTAAAATACATGTACAGAACCAGCAGAATGAGTAATAGTAAACACAAAAGTTAGGGGGTTTCCCCTTCTTTCATGAATGACTTTTGTTGTATTGAGACCTTTCAGGATCGGGTATTGACGATCCGACACGATGGAACCGGTTTTTCGAGCATAATTGTCCCTTTGAATGCCATCATCTGACTGAAGTTCTTTCTATAATTGCTAAGCTGCATCATAATTCATAAGGGTAAAGCTGAAATCATGTTTTTCCATTTAAGTTAAATTATTAGCCACAAAACCAAGTGGCAAGGTATTGATCTAGCTCATAAATTATACAATGAAATATGTGTGTGTATGTATATATATACCTGCTCAGGTTTCATCAGGCTAAACCCAAATTTATCGGTCCATATAGATATTGCTTCCTCAGCAGCTGGTAGAACAAAGTTCTTCACATTCAAGAAAGCCAGCAGCCTCTCAATGCAAGAGAACAGCGTTTGGAAATAACCCTATTTAGGACAAACCAATGTTATCATATCACAACCACCACCAGTTTTTTCTAGTTAATCCCACTACTCAAATCAGCATAATAGCAATAAGACTATCATTGCTGAACACATTCAAAACGAGCTTCCATTTTGTGAAACCATTCAAGTTACCTTTCCACGGTTCTTATAACACGTTGCAACTAAAGGGAGCTCTGCAACATCTCTCCCAAAAACTCGAAGCATAGCCGCAGATACCACACATGAACTTCAAGGACATTAGAGAAATGTAAACAGTACCGTTGAGCAAGCGTGAAATAATAAACAGAGAAAACCAGTTCTTACTTGACCATTAATAATGCACAATAAAATCCTCCAAAATCCTGAGTCTGTACACTCCTTCTGTAAGAAAAAGAGAGGAGGAGAGAGGGGGGGG
>NC_029786.2:108136660-108144137 GCF_000816755.2 Arachis ipaensis | reverse complement strand
GATGTTAGATGAGACAGAGAACAAAGAAGTTGAAGAGAAAAATGGAAAGCAGAACAAATGTTCTTTCTATAAGGAATTCCTTACCCATAAACCATGGCAGGAATAAGGTCACTCCCACTAACTGGATCAATAATAGCATCAAAACATTCCTGAAACATGCAAGTGATCTCTAAGTACCGCAGTCCAATAATTTGTATTAAACTATTATTGATCTTATGCAATTGGCAAATTCAAAGGGCAAAGTGGGGAGAGAAGAACCAAATCACAAGTGTTTTAAAATTCATTACACAAAAACACACGCAAGTAACATGTTACACATGCAAAAATACACACACAAACAGAATATATAAAAGTCGGTAAACAAACATGCAGAATGGCATATACTGATATACATTTGAAGCCAACAAGCAAAAAGGCCATTTACAACTGTCAGAAGCTTATCCACTCATGTCAGAAATGTTGGCACCAAACAAATTACATAAAATCCTAAATGTTACCAATATATATGTCAATGCTGAAGATAAATATATTTTGAAACTACCCTAAAATTTAATTTATCTAAAGACGCCTTCAATTATCAGAAAGGCATAGTATGAACAAGTGTTAAAAAAAAAAAAAACACACACACACACAAAAAAGAAGCAGCTTGCCATTTGTTGGAAAAACAAAATATGATCATCACTTTCATGCACTCAAGGTAAATAAGAAAGAAGATGGAAACAAGTCAGACGGACAACGACTTACTTGAAACATTGACACAGCCTGCAAAAGGAATGGCCTAGTTTCAGAGCTAGCAATTTTTCCATTAAGAAGTCTCCATCTTACATCAATCTCATTAGGTAGTCCTAAAAGTATTTCCTCTTGCTTCACCTTTATTACATCCAAGAGAGATTCCGGAAGTCTCTCAGGCCCCCTAACCAGGATGTTCTCCAAAATAGAATGTATCCTTGTGCAATCATCGCAGCAAATCCAAATCCCTTCTGGCAACTCCTGCCATTTGCGACATAAATGTTATTTCCGAAGAACAAGAGTGAGGTTAAATTTGCAAATAAATATAATGCAAAATATTGAATACCTTTAAAAATGCCATCTTATGATCCCTCAAACAACCAACATGGTATTCCTTTTCACACTACAACAAACAAGAAAATTAAGCAGAACCAAATCAATCCCTAGAGTTAGATATTTGCATCAATCATGACCCAAAGTTAATAAATCATTGAGCCCTCTTCAAACAAGGGAACATGCTTGTACATGCTACGGGGGCCTTCAATGCAATATCAAAAATACAAAACAAAAAAGACAAAACCACATACCTGATCACAGAATATTATTGTGCGTGGACCAAATCCTGATCTGCTGAAGTCAGAACCTCTACAAACACAAAAGTTCCCCTTTATAATATACAACTTGGGTGAATAGTTTTTGATTAATTAACTTGAATAGAGAAGTAACAAACATGACAACAATGCTGATGTCAAGAAATTTGTTGTAAGAAGTGAAGCCCACATGGGCTTCGGCTTCATAGTTCTAAACTTCTAATCAATAAGATGTAGAATATTACCCGCACAAAACACATCCACCCATCTCAGCATCGCTATCTTTTACTATGCGAATGCATCTGGCAATCTGTTCAATGGAACCAACTCCTTCAACCCTTTCTGCTGCCACAGCATGGACATTGTCCGCAACAAAACTTTCTCTTTGGAACATGTTTTGGCAAATTTGACAATACCAATTACCACGAGGAATACTTGATACTGACGCACATTCTGTACATTACCAATGCAACATTGTAGTTCAGTTCGAAGATAATTATCTTCTAATTTATTAAACAAAGCAAATATTCTTCTCAACAGCCTCTTCCAATTTAGTAAATGAACAGACAATTATAGTAAAAAGAAGTGAGGAAAAAAATTTTTGTTTGTTTATGACACTGCTGCAATTTCATCATATGCTAAGAACTTCAGATAAGGCATCAAGATAATAAAATGTAGTAGTATAGAACAAGGCAATTAATAAGGCAATTGGCAAAGGAGAGAAAATACATTAAAAAAAGAAGAAAAACAATAAATAAGCAAGCATTTCATTTGTTTCTTTTTCATAAATTTTGCATCTGACCTTTGTGAAACGACCTTGGGCATCCATCACAGAGCAGCAGGTTCCCCCCATCCCAACAGACAACGCATAGATCATCATTATACTTTGCAGTGTATTTGCGTTCTTTTAGTATAAACATTGCTAACTCATGGAGAGACATCCCATCTGAAGTGTAGATGTATGCATAACTGCCAAAAATATTCCACCCACATAGAAAACCATAGGTACAACTGTACAAGAAGGCAAGCAATTCAAATAGCTTCTGAATATTACTCACGGTTTCCTTCGAGAAGCCCAACCTGCATGTACCTCAAATTGTGAAGGGCTGACCTGCACAACATTTTAAAATTGGACCTATTATTCTTGCAACTTAGTGATTCCTCAGCATTGAGCAGTAAGCAGTGCCCACATACAAGAAAAAGATAAGCAGCAATACCAGCGTGTTACAGCATCCACACACAATTCCAGAGCCCCTTTTGATACCTACAAGCAATTTCTATTGACAAGAACATAACAGTTAAGATGGGATTAGACATAAATAACTTGGACATGAAACTCACATAAAAACAACCTGTCCACGTGCATAATAAGCTACTTTGGCTCCATCAGGCAATCCATTTTCTTCAAAAATTAATTTATGCAGTCGCTGATACCTTGAGAAGAATATATTGAATAAACATAGAATTACTATCATCACCAAAATATATAAAAGAAATAAAAAAGGAAAAAGAAAACACTACAGCCATATATAACGGACAAAAATCTAGGGATGACAAGGAGCTAACTTTTTGGCGATCTTCCACTGGCTCTTATTTTCTGAAGATAAACACGTCGAAGTTGAAGTAACTGGAAACATCGAAGTTGAAGTAACTGGAGCAGTGTTTAATTTTACTGTCAGTTTATATGACCTGGTAATAACAAATTATTACAATAAAGAGGGGGAATGAGACTTTATTGTAAACAATTGAACTTACAAGAATGTCAACAAGATCAATGATTTTAAGAATAAATCCAGATATACAAACTTTGTTTTCCTCTTCCACAAACTCTTGTGGAATAGAATAGGATCTGAAGCACCCTTGGAAAAAGCTGAGCTGGCATCCCGTTTTGATGACCTTAATGATGCAATTAAAATAATGTAAGCCAAAAGAAAACACAAACCGTAACAAGAAAGCAAAAATACAACCTAAAAATTAGACAGGAGAAAGTTATTTTTGTGAAACCCATCATGCTTAATGACCACAGATTTTGGTTAAGGCAAAATTGTTGTGCAGAAACTTTACAAAATTTGCATCATATTTAAGATAAAAGAAATATTATGAATACCAACTTTTCTCTTTTCTTCCAGCGTCTCTTAGTTTGTGAGGAATTACAGAGTTCAGAAGTGCTTGATGGACTGGGAAACAATACTGGTTTAGGAGACCTGAAATGTTGTGTAATAGTAATACAACGATGAAAGAAAAAATAGAGTAAGAAGTGGAAAAAGGAACCAGAAACATTTCATTTCACCTTGAATGTGGTGTGAACATTTAGGACTGTGTCATTATCACACTTATCAACATAGATTGTGGCAGTGTTTGCAAGCAAATAACTATAGAACATCGATTTCATTTTGAACACCCTATAATAACAACAACAATGATAAAATAATATACCATCAAGAATAAATAGAACATAACTCGATAATGTTATCAGTAAATTTTACCCAAACAATTAAACAGGCCACCTTTTCGGCTCAAACAGGCCAAAATTGTTGTTCTTTTCTTCCAAGCCTAAAATCATAAACCCTATTACATCTTAAATATAATAAGCAAACTGCACTCCAAATTTTTTAAATTCTAATACATTACATAACGGACAAAAATTTAAACCAAAATAATATTAAACCCTATAATAATTAGGGCAAACTTAAAGAGTTCAATTACAAAACATAATAAACCAAATTTTCTCGTACTTGGTGTAAGAAGCATAATCCTTTTAGAGGAGTACCTTTCTTACAGAAGAGACATTGGCTTCTATGAGGTATTGTAGTTTGTGTGTCTCTTTTTTGTTTGTTTGTCCTGGTTTGTCCTAGTCTTTTGCGGCAAACATTTTTTTGTTTTCGAATAAGCAGCAAGGATATTTTTCCTCCACACCTTAAATATCATCCTCTTCTAGTTAATAATATTTCTTGTTTTATAAGGACGGAGGGGGGGAAAAGGGTGTAACCAAGTTGAACAATTTAAACAGTGCTAATCAGGCCAATATTTCTAGAGAACATATAAGTTAATTTTAGGGGGTAAATGGGTTGGTCCTATAGATTTGCTCATCTTAAGAGCCTATGATCAGTGAGGCAAACCTTAACAATAAAAATAATAATAAACGGTTAACAGCAAAGCAAAGCACTAACCTCTGCAACTTTTGCAGGTAAAGTAATTTTCTCCAGGTGGGGAACAAAGAAAATTTTGAACTGCCACCTCCAAAGCATGCAGGGGAACTGCTCTGCATGCTCTCAAAAGGTCAAGCAAGCTCTTCCCATTCTCAAGGCAAATATATTGTGCTGCTCTCTTGTATGTATTGCAAGCATGAATCTCGAATTGGGATGGAGGAATAATCTACACAGACAAAAGAAACAAGTAAACACAAATGAAAGGAAAGTCTCAACACTAAGAAACCATTGATTACCCATTATTCAAAATCAACTGATAACTCACCCTGCGGCCATTGCAAATACAGCATGAGCACAATATTCCCCCATCTTGAATCACACCCCGTAATCCGGAAGTTGAATCCTGTAATCATCAATTGAACCATATAAAACTCAGGGTGCAACTACGAGAGCTACACATCAAATAACCCACTAGATTAGGCGCCAGCAGCAAGGAGGAAAATGAGCCAAGCCTGTTTTTAAACTCGTAATGGGTAACATTTTAATGTCGAAATTTAACAGCGTTTACAATATTACATACGCATGTGTTAATATATTAGTCACCTTTTAAGTAATCTTGATCACCAAGTATAATAATATATTTTTGGAAAAAAAAAAAAAAAAGAAATTAAATAAGATTCTTCGGGTTTCGGTTAAAGAGAGTTTCTTAAACAACTACGTATAAAACAAAAATTAATTACATGAAAAAATAATAGCGGTGGGTGAAAGATTAAACCTATCATTGAATATGAGATCGATATCAAAGCATAATTAACCATGAATCCATGATTCAACAATAGTGTCATTTAAGTAGGTTCATAATTTAGAAGTCTCGGAATGAGGTGGTCAAAAGAGTATGTAATAATGTCATCTGTTCTTTGTAACCCACTTCCCTCAATGGAACAAGATATTTTTTTGTTGTTAAATGGAATTGAAATAAAAAAAGTTCAAAGTTTTTTTCTCTATATAATACTCAAACCAAAATAACCAGAAAAATATTTTTTTGATATTAATAATGGGTATCAACGAAGCACATATAAAGTAGCAGGTTTTCAAATAAAAGGACGAAAGGCCGAAAGGGTCGTGTCATGTCAGACTATTATTTTCATATAAAAAGTACAGAAAAGATATCAGTTCTCAATATATTAATGTCTAATAAAAAAAAATAATAATAATAACCTAGAAAAAATACCCTTTTCTTTAGACCTATAAAAAATAAAAAATAAAAAACGAACATGCGAAATTCATGTAACAGTCGGTTACTTCCAAACAAAAGAAAGAAAAAGCATGCCTTAGGAGGCATGTACCGAAATCTATATCTATCTGTTACACATTTATGATTTTCTTTTCCTAAAATATCTATACCACGAGTATTCTAATTTTAGCTGGGTCAACTCAAACAAACTCTCCCACGTTCATTCCTCCGTTTACAAACCTTGAACTCCAATCCGAGACATATCAACTAAACAAGTTGAGAAAAGAAAATGAGTGACTCATTTGCATGCATGCTTCTCACACTTGGTGAAAATAGATGCACACAGCTTCCTCTCTATGAAAAGGGAGAGACCATTCTTGAACTCAAACTCATAATTCATGCTTAATCTCAAACTACTCTTACTATTATATTATTTCTTGGCAGATAAATTTCGCAAAAGATTCATCCCACGTAAATCCGTTGACGTAACTTCCCCCCAGTCTCAGTATCACTATTATTTTAATCTCGTCAATCCCTATTTTTATTAATTATTTTTACATTAAACAATAAACACAAAAAATAATTACAATTGATAATTATAGAATTTCTAAGGAGTAAATAATTATAATTCAAATCAAACTACCAACTCTCTTTATATAGAGAATACATAATATAACAAACTTCATATGAAATTTAATAATTAAAAACTGCCCGATAATTTCACCTATTTGACTAAACTATTACGATTTTGATCATTCAACTTCATACAATATAAAGAGAGTTTATTTTGTACTCTATTATCGTTTAATTAAGCACTCTTAGAGAATTTTGAAATGGTAATAAGAGAGTGATCAACCAATTTAATTGCATGTCAATATAAAAAATCATTAACGCATAATCAAAATATTAATCTCTATAGAATTGAGAATGAAAAATGAAGGCTAACCTTCTTGCAACCCATGTAAAAAACGGGAACTCCATCGAGCAAACCAGTGTCGAAGAGCTCTTTAACGGTGACGGGCCTTCTGTTAACGACAACAACCTTCTCCGATGACTTCGTCTTGAAAACCACCGCTTTCTCTTCTTCTCCAACTTCACACTCATCCACCACCGTTTTCCACGTTGGCTTCCTATTCCTCTTCAACCTTCCCAAAACGACGTCGTTCTGAATCACCACCACCTCACTACTTTCCTCCTCCACCTTTACAATTCCATTTCTGCCCTCGGAACTTACCTTCTTCTCTTGCTCTTCGTCTTCTTCATGGAGATTCTTCGTCTTCCTTCGCGAGTACACAATGTAACCGTTCACAACCTCACCTCTATCGTTGTTGTTGTTGCTGTTAGTGTTCTTCTTTGGAAGCATGACCTCGCTGCTGCAGAAGCTGCTATTGCTGCAGCTGTTGTTGTTGCTGAGTTCGGAATCGCGGCATGTTAGAGTTGTGGTTGTGGATTCGAACTCTGGTTTGGGAGATGGAGATTCCTCCATGGATCCGCAAAATCGAATCGATTGAAGTGAATCAGAAGATGAAGGAGGAAGGAATTGGGAAGTAAAGTAGTGACATGCGGTGGGAATTGGAGTTTTAGGGTTTCAGGGAATCTCGATTTGGGGGTGAAGAACGAGTTAATTGACTCAGTGAGTCAGAGAAGTAAGTGAAAGCGAGCAGTGAGAAGCAGAGACGAAGAAAAGAAGATGGATCTACTTTCGGAGATGAGAATGCGGCTTTAAAAATTAAATATTAAATAATTTAAATCTATTTTGAAGTACGTTTTCACAT
>NC_029786.2:108127660-108135417 GCF_000816755.2 Arachis ipaensis | reverse complement strand
TGAATGAGATTTTACGAAAAGATTTTTTAAGTGATTTAAAAAAAATTAAAAAATAAAAGTAATTTTTATGAGTTTAATTTTGATATATTAATAGTGTAAAATATTTTTACATAATCATGTAACATTCGTTCTTTAAGATGACTATTTAGGCATGAAACATGAAACATGATTATTTTCACTTATGTAACATTATATAATTGGATGTACGCGTAAAACTATTTTACGCTCACAGTACATCAATTCATCTTATAGATTTTACGAAAAGATTTTTTAAGTGATTTAAAAAAAATTAAAAAATAAAAGTAATTTTTATGAGTTTAATTTTGATATATTAATAGTGTAAAATATTTTTACATAATCATGTAACATTCGTTCTTTAAGATGACTATTTAGGCGATCAATATGAAACATGATTATTTTCACTTATGTAACATTATATAATTGGATGTACGCGTAAAACTATTTTACGCTCACAGTACATCAAAATTAAATTCATCTTATATTTAGAATATAAAATATCTTTTTATCTAACAATTATATTTAAGTATAACAATATAAAAATACTTTTATTTGCTTATTATGTTAAAAACATCATTTTTAAGTAAAAAAAGAAAAAAACTTTTAAAAAAGATTCAATTATAATTTCTAATTATTTTTATTTTTTTGTATTTTTATTTTTACTACAAAATTTTTTTCAAACACACTAAAAAATAAAAAATAATTTTTTTTTAAAAAAAAAATTCTTTTTCTAACAACAAAATAGTACTCGAACAAATACTTGATATAAAATACACATTCAACTATTAAACCTCACTTTTGTTTTATTTGGTGCAATGCATATATAACATTAAAACGCTATAAATCCACAAAAAAATAAAAAATATCTTTGAGTCCTTCACCAAAAAATAAAAAATAAAAAATCTTTGAGTCTATAAATCCACAAAGTTGAAATTAATTTCATCAATTTTATTTGAAAATCATTAATAACTAAATAAAAAATAAAACTTAAATTTGAGGTCATACACACTAGGGGTGATCTCAATCTATGGTACATTGGTACTAGATCCAAATTAAAGTCGCGAGTAGTTGGATCAATAGGAAGAAATTTTTTGAAACCAACTGTTAAAATCCAAGTAGATTTGACTTATATCATTATAATATAAAATATATTAACTAAACTAATGACAATAATAATTGTAGTATAATAATCTTTTCAATCTCAAGAAATCCTCAACATTTGGATTACGTCTTTACATTTTTCATTTTCATTATTGATAACTTTTTAAGTAAATTGCAAAGTAATCCTTGAAATTAACCACTTGTATTAAAAAATTTCATAAAATTCATAACCTTCCATATTAAATTAGACGAAACGACATTGTTTTAATTTTGGTTCTAAATGTTTGAAGTTTGAAAAAGCAACGTTATTTTAGTCTTAATGAACTACAAAACGTCTTAACTCACACATAAAAATGTATGATTGTTAAGGTTAAACGACATTATTTTACGATGTTATTTCATATAGTTTAAAAGGTAAGTGTCAGATTACTCACGGTATAAGAATTAACTTGAAGAAAAGAGTATAAAAAAATTAAGGTAAATTATACGGTAAAAATATAAGTTTACAGATTTTTCTTTTTATGGGATAAAAGAGAGATTAAAAAAAGTAGGATCTACACTTTGAATTGCTATAAAATAATAAAAAATAATTATAAAAAAAATTATTTTCTCTTTCTATATCACTTTAATCTGTATAGTAGTGTCCCAAAAACTAATATAGTATAATTCTTTTAATCTTGTGACTATTTATGGTATAATTGGAATTTAGAAGTCTTTTTTAGTACAAACGCTAATATCGAAAACTACTTTGAAGCTTAACTCTTTTGATTATAAGTGTAATTTTATTGATTTTAGAATATAAGAATAAGATAAGATGTAATTTTATTTCCCTTCTTGAAGGAATCAGTCAATCAGTAGAGACCAAAGGTTGTTAATGGAAGAATTTAAAAAAAAAACGAAAGAAAATGGGAGAAATTAAAATAGGGAGATGAGAAACGATCGAGTTTAATTTGGTAATGAAGCTAAGTCAGTGAATTTCAAAATGCCTGAATGCAATAATAGCCACACCAATTAGTCAATTACTACTATTACTCCATAGGGAATAGAGATGATTTAGTATATATTACCTTTTTCTTAGTGACATTTACATTTAAGTGGGAAAATATTTCTTGAAAAATGNCTCTTGTAATATTTTCTTAAAAGCAATATATAAATAGTTTAATAACAAGTCATTGAAATTATTATATTACGATTTTAAAAACTTAGTTATATAAACTTATAATACATTGGCCCCCTCCTATATGAATTTACTACCCCCATAATGAATATTGGCATTAATCATGCAAATAACTATAAAATTCACAGCAAAATCCTATCAAATTCAGCCAAATAGATGAAAATCAACATTAATAAAAGGGTAAGTAATGATCACCAATGTCTCAATGCATAACAATTAACAAATATGTAATCAACAAAAAAAGTTATCGCATAGGACAATAATATCAAGTTGGTCCAATCAGGCCATAAAAGACATACTGAAAGCATAATCAATAGTTCTGATTCTATTATATGGACATTGCAATGGATTTGTATGTACACCACCCCAATAGTTGTTACTTATATATATATATATCAACAAAATGTTATTGATAACTAGATTCGATGTTTGCATTCTCTTGCACATTATAAAACCTGGTGTTTGAATGTTACCAACTATGTAAACACAAGCATGTTAGATTGGTGGGACAAAATGCAAAATAGAGGTGAAGACAACTAGAGATGGTTCCAAAGGATCTGCTGCTGCAAAAGAACATGTCCTGCAAATAAAAGAGCAAACAAAAGGGCTAAGGTGAAGTCAATGCAATGAAATAAATATTTAGCTCATTCACCAGATAAATGGATTCAAGAGGAATCACTAATGGATAGATAAATTCTATCATATAGTTCACAGATTATAAGACTGCTTATTACACTGGTGAACCACTTTTTTTGCTTCATTATTTCAAAACTACAAAAGAAAGAGTTTAGAAATCAGAGGTACAAGTTTAGAAATGCAAACTAGAAACAAAGTTCTAGGTGGGAGCTATTTGATGCCTTCTACAATTAGAGAATACAGGAAATGCAGAGCAGTGAACTCAATTTTAAAGGGAACAATGGTAATCAATATAATGTTCCTAATACTTACAATCATGCAAAATAAGCAGCTAATGTTTATTCTCAATTAAGCAGATGGGCATGTACAATTAAGCCAGTAATGTTTTTCACTATTAGCTTTGGCCATGCCATGCACATTGAATGGCTACGACGAAAGATGACTTTCCATCACTCATATTAAAGACTTTACAAACAAATAAATTAATTAATAATGAAGCTAGATGTGGGTGATGCAGGTGCTTTGCTTAGGGATACAGGAAAGTTGGTTTAGAAGCACTTGTAATTCAGGGAACCATTACACAATAAAGATTTAATATCTAGCATTAGGTGAAGTTTTTTGATAAGATATCAATGCTTTTATATATGACCAATGTTAAGGCCTAATTCATTTCAACAAGCACATGATGAAATGTTCCTCTTAGTGTTTCACAGTTTCACCTAAGTTTAATCAGTTAATTGTGGAACGTGATAAATTATTATCGCCATAATGGGGACTAGTGTTTTATCTCTAAAATAGAGATAGCTATATCTGATCTGAAACTCTCTTGCTCAACTCTATCATATCATATAGTAGATGGCAGCGACTGACATCAATTATTATAAATTATTCAATTAAACCTATTAATCATGCAACATGAGAAAAGAAGGGAATTATAGATAAGCTTAGCTTGTGGGAAGAGAGGTCTATTCATCATGTCAACTAATTAAGAGTGATTTTATACAACAACAAACAGTATGTTCTATCTTTTAGCCAAGCTACAGACAAAACCAATTCTTTCTTCAAAAAAATTCAGGTTCAAACAATTAAGAGTGAGCCTTAAAAGAAATAACCTTAAGAACTGCAGATATACAATTTAGAGGACAACTGCAAAGAAACATACCTCCCTAAGACATCTGCATGCTCAAAAAATTCATCTGCATCAGTATTTACTATTCAGTACCGCATCATATTTCTCCACTTGTCCTTCAGATCAATCTGACAAAACCATTGGAGTTGTACTAAATGCTTACATCAAGAAAGAAACAAGGCAAAGCACTTTGGGGAATATATTACATACTGCTTTTCTATCTTCAAATATGTTCCTGTAAAGACTCAGAATTGCTTTCCAGTTTCCTGAGCCAAACCTGTACAAGAAAATATGGTCAATAATGGAAACACAAAACCATTAACTAAATTGAATAGTTTTCAATTTCAAGTAAAACTAACAACCAAGACAGTTCACCCTGAAACCTTTTTATTTGACTAGTTTAAAAATAGCACATACTTTTCCACACCAATTCTTAGTGCATCCTCTTCCATTGGAGACCATCTTCTTTTCTTCCTTCTTAGTTGCACTCCAGTGGGATTACCTTTTGAATTATCCCTCTGCAATGATAAAAAAATAACTAATATACCAATGCAAAGATACAAAGAAGTACAAAGTGAATGCATAGACCAAGCTTATTGTTAAAAAAGAGTCCTTGATGCTCCACATTTGCATAACCCAAAGTACATTTTTTCCTTAATTGAAAAAAGTTACCTTGAAATAGATACCACCCTCAAGATCTATGCTCCCAGATTAAAATAGTTGATAAAAACATTATTACCTTATACCTACGAGGAGTACTGTTCTGCTCCATCAAATTGGGGCTTTCATGAGCAGTGCTGTTCTGCTCCATCAAATTGGGGATTTCATGAGCAGTGCTGTTTTGCTCCATCAAATTGGGGATTTCATGAGCAGTGCTGTTTTGCTCCATCAAATTGGGGCTTTCATGAGCAGTGCTGTTCTCCTCCATTAAATTGGAACATTGAACTTGAACTCTACTATGATGAACAGAAGACTTCTTCTCATGATCGGCATCGTTAGGTTGAAAAAGAACAATAGCCCTGGAAGTATTTAAGTTGGGCATATCTACATCCCCACTCATGTTTTCCATGAGTCCTTCTTGATTTTTACCTTTCTGTGCAAGTTTCAATCCAACAGCATCAGATACATTCAATGCCTCAGGAAGAGATTCCTCAGCTACTTTAACTTCAGCACTAAACTTGGTACCATTTTTGCTCCCTGAATGTTCTGTTCCCAATTCCTCAGCAATAGATTTATTAACTCCTCTATGGCATCTAAGAAATGCAGGGAGCTTGCGTTGAAGTTGAGGATCACCTTTCTGGCTTGCTAATGAGGACATAGTATAATACACGTGTAAATAACAAAGAATAGGAGTAGGATAGCAACTCATTAGCAGAATTATAAATTGTATCAGTTGTCACTTGTTTTCAATAATGAGCAAACCCATCATTTGCTAAAAGAAAATTCAAACTTAAACTGACCATGCTTGAAAAGAGTCCTCTGGTATGTGGAAAGCAAGAGCAAAAGGTAAAAGCATAAACCAAGTAAAGGAAGCATTTTTTCCCATTCACATTTCACATTTAGTAACTTAGTACTTCAGCCAATAAGCAAAAGTGGAAATAGCATGTGGCTAAATTATTATTTCTAGAGTACTAATTAACCATGCATAACCTTAGTTAAACAAGCAATGAAAAAACAAATAACATATACTTTTTAGAAACTCTTGTTATTAGAGACTCAAAACTCGATAGGGTTAACACTATCCAGCACCAAAATTTGAACTTGAAACACCAAAACATCTAACACTATTGTGCATTGTACACTAATAACCAAAAGACAGAAAATTTGTAAGCAACACATGCAAGACAAAAAAGGAAAGACCATTAACATCAAAATCCACCAAATAGAACATACCTTTTTCCCCCTTTGCAGGCTCCTGGGTTCCATCAACAGAACCTTCAGCTCTCTCTTCCAACTGTTCCTTCCCCTCATGTCCACCATTCAACCCCACACCCTCCATCAACAAAACCCTACTTGCCGATTCTTTCTTCATGCCCTTAAATGTCATTTCCGCTAACGTGTCAAGAAAACAAGGCCCCATTGTTTCCCAAACTTTCTGCAGATAAACCCTAACCGCGGAAAACGCATCGTATCGCGTATTCAACTTCGCCAACCTCTGATAAATCTCGGTGTCAACAACTGCAGCCTCGATGTTCTCCATCCACTGTGCAAGCTCGTAAGAGAACAGCTTGCTCCGGCTATGTTCCAATTTCAGCACGCGCCCAAACCAGATACGCGCCATGGCGGCTAAGTACTCCTTGCTGGGAACGCCGTCGGAGGTGGCGGAGAGGTACTTGACTGTGCATTCGACGGCGATGGCGCAGTAGGCTGTGCGCATGAAATCGAGGAGCGGAACGGCGTCGTTTCCGTCAATGGCTTCGATTTCCTCGAGTACCTCAAGAGCCTCTTCGGTGATTGAGGCATTGGTGATTTCGGATTGGAGGATGCGGAGGAGGAGGGTTTTCTTAAGTTTGTTATCGGGTTTGGAGAGGTTAAGGGACTTAAGGAAGTCGGCGACGACGGAGTTGGGGGCGGAACTCCGGAGTTGGAATTCCGCAAGCCACCGCGAAATGTCGGGGTCCATTTGGATTTGTAATACCAAAAAAGTTTTGATCTTTGTTTAAGTAAATTTGGGGAAGAACGAGTAAATTTGAGGAAGAACAAGACAATTACGGCTTGGTTTTTACTCGCTAGTAGTAACCCCAGCTTGTTAAGTACGTCAGTGAAAAAAAAAAGGATAAGCTTTTCCCAAAAATGCTAATTGTCATTTTTTATTTTTTATTCACTAATTTAGGATAATATTTAGGTAAAAATTTATGTGCGGTCAACTTGAGTAAAATTGATAATTGAAAATGTTAAATTATTTAAATAATTTGACTAAATTTTTATTTAACAGCTTTCAGTTATCAACTTTACCTAAAGGTGAAGTTAACTACACCTAAATTTCTCTCTAATATTTAACTAACTTGGCTTAATTCAATAGTTAATTCACCCGTTAAACGGTTCGAATCTTATACCGTGTATTTAGTAAATTATTGACTATCGACATATCGTTAAATAGAATTTAAATTGACCTAGTGAGTATCATGAAAAATAAAAAAAAAAAGAGTAAAGTATCATTTTTGTCCTTAACGTTTGGGGTAAGTCCTATTTGTGTTCCTAACGTTTAAATCGTCCTATTTGTATCCTTAACGTTTATAAAAGTGATTCAATGTTATCATGCTATCAATTATACTAACAAATCAGATTATATTCTCACTTGAATGTATTTATTCTCAATTAGGTCTCACTTGGATATGGTCGATTTTAATATTATACCCACTATTTGTGTTTAAATTCAATTATGTCCTTAGAAAAGTGAATTATGTAAATATTGTAGGAATTAGTTTCAACATTTGAAGAGTTATTTTTCGGAGTAGATCATCGATTCTATCCCAGACATTTGTATTCTAACTTCAAGAATATATTTTTAAAACTCAAACTAAAGCGCTCATGATGTGTAATTGACGGCAAGATAACATTGAATCACTTTTACAAACGTTAGGAATACAAATAGGACGATTTAAACGTTAGGCACACAAATAGGATTTACCCCAAACGTTGGGACAAAAACGATACTTTACTCTAAAAAAATAATATAAAATATTTTATAAAATC
>NC_029786.2:108112540-108127559 GCF_000816755.2 Arachis ipaensis | reverse complement strand
CAGCTATTGATTTTTCTTTTCTTTCAATAGAATTATGCATTTGCTTATTGTAATATAGAAAATAATATGCGTGGTATTTTTATTTAAATATCGTGATTTTTGTTTAAATATATTGATTTTTATTCCTAATGAGAGGTGAGATCAATAAGATATTAAAAGTATGAAAAGTAATTTAAAATTCGAACTCATTCTTTTAATTATTTTTTTAATTGTTAAATAAATATTGAATTATTTAAATTTTTACCTCTTTAAATGTTAGGAGAATAATTAATAAGAAGAATTATTTCAAATCATTATATAATACTTCACATCAGAATTAATGAGAGACACTTTATATAAGAATGAATAAGATATTAAAAGTATATCTAATATATTAGATAAACACAGTATTATGCATTTTTAATCAAATAAAAGTAGATGCTATTAGAGTGATTATGTAATTAATAAGAACTAAACCAAACCGTAGCAGAATAAACATAATAATAAGATATTTAATCATTTCATAAAAAAAAAAAAATTGTTCCTAAAAAAGCAACACCACACTTTGGCCATATAGAAGCCTATTCATCATAGATTACATTATTATTTGCTACCTACCAATACAGTAAAACTATACTATAAAGTTGATCATAGTGATAATAATAGTAGACATAACCTGCAATTGAAATCACATACAGTCCAAATTAAGCAAGAACTACATAAAAAAATAAAAAAAATAAAAAAAAGAGAGAGAGAGAGAGAACACACAATATATATTACATAATATAGTGAATTAGTGATGGATGGATGTTGCTTTTCTCTCTGAAATCCTGAATTCACAAAAGAGAGTGAAGGGAGGTAGAGAGGGACTTGATGGAAAAATGCCAAAGGATTTGAAGTTGCCCTTTTCAGGAGAAGAAAATCATCCTTAATAAATTAAGGAGAAATTCTTTACTTATTATTCTTTTGGAATTTGGTATACTATTATACCAACTATCGTTACTATTACCACCACCATTACCATTACCACCACGACGATATCTTCTAATCTGTCAGGTCGTCTTAGCTTTTTAACTTGGCACAAGCCTACCAAAATTTCGATGTTTCGCCCTATAAATACCATGATTAAAAAAAAAACAGTATGAAAAAAAAAAGTTATCTTTAACTCTAAATCCTAAATAATACAAACTTACTTTCCATGAAGAGAAGAGCATCATGGGGTATGGAGGACTTGGATGTTACTAGCTACATGTTTTTGGTGATGGTGGTGTAAGAGGGTTTGGGATTGTAGCTATGAATTGGAAGTTATAGGACTTTGTGTATGTGCTTGTTTTTATGGTCAATAATGGCAATAAAGGAGTGAGAGGACCTTAAGTACTTATTGTGATGTTGTAGTGTGACAATTTTTGTTTTTTCAAAAAGAAAAATTTTAAAAAGGAGGTTCCTAATTTAGCATCTTCCAAAGGATATGCCTTTGTCACCTCCATTATATTGTTCCACATATGATAAACACTTTTTCCATTCTCCTCCCATAAAGTGTCTTCTTTTTGCCTATACCTTGTGCTTTATATATAGTCTTGAACAAAATAAGCCATCCATCCCAACGGGAACTTTTTTTTTTTAATATGGAGAAAGAGTTGGTGTATAGCAGAATTATGAAGGTATATGGTGTTTTATTAGGGTATGAGGATTATGCAAGACAAATCGGACCGTTCGATTGGAGGTACTGAAAATCCTGGGTTCGATTTGTGTATTGGCAGAAAATCCTGGGTCCGATTTATGTACTGACAAAAACCCTGGGTCCGATTTGTGTACTGACAGAAAATCTTGGGTCTAATTTGTGTTTCCACTCTCTCTGCAATGAAATCGGACGGTCCGATTTCTTTCTACTAAAACAAAAAATTGAACGCTGTCACAATTGTGTATATCTCCCCAATACTCCATAACTCAGCATAACTCACATATCAACCTCATATAAAAAAATTTAGCCTCCCAACGGTCTAAATGCAATTTTTTAATTTTTAAATGTTATCTTATTTTTAATATATATTTTATATTTTTGTATGTATTTTATTTCTATATGAATAACTGATTTAATAACTAATCTTTAATATATAATAGTTTGAGAATAAACAGTGAATATGCTGCAATTGAAAAGTATTTGAGAATGTTTCTAGTGGGATATCATTATTATATAATCTTAGTCAACTTATGAGATATATATATATATACTGATGCTTTTTATTTATATTGTACACAAGATTATTGACTCATATTTATATTATGCTCGAATTTGGTGTGGCCTATTACTAAATAGTAGGATTTATATTCCATATATTTAATAATATGTAAAGACATAAACAGATTCATTCTAATATAAAATGAAGTTATCAAACACTTTTCAATTTTGTAGGCGAAATCAATACATTGGCGTTGTAAATGTATGTCACTATATTAGTGAAAATCATTATTAACAAATTAATTCTTAAATATTCACTAACTTATTTATGAATTATATGACCTTTTAAAGTATAATAATTGTGTTTAAATATTACATACAAACTACTTTTTTATGAAAATTTGCCTCTTCCCGAATAACATATTTGTTTTAGACAATCCTGTGATGAACCCAGAGTATTTCATGTTATTCAAATTAATCAACCTTAACTAAAAATTTTTATGGATGAAATACATCAAATTTTTCATTTGCTTTCTAAGTTTAGTTCATTAATGACTGTCTTATCGCATTAGCATAACCCTCCTAGCTAGTTTTTGATAAATAATAAGCTCTCACTTTCATACTTTTATATAGCTTTTTTTTTTTCCTTATTGCATGGGTATGATTTCATTATATCTTAAGTGGCAAAAACATCATCAATAATCACATCATTATTCTTTGCCTTTGCTTTGCTAGTTGCATCCATTTTCTTTTCTATTATGCTTGCCTTTTGTAATAGGATTTACTCCTTAAAGAGTGTTTCGAGACAAATCTTTATAAATCAAGAAACAAGTGGGGTTTAATCATTAACATTCAACACAAATGAATCGCTTCCATAGTGCATTAGATGAAAATGTTGCAGAGGTCTAAGAATTTGTTTTCATTTTCCACAATGAAGTAGTTCTATTCGTGAAAAACAGCAAAAGGAAGAAGAGAATAACTTTTTTTGAAGCCCAAATAAACAGTAGGAGCCTACTTATAATTGGTTGGCCTATAATTTATTTATTTATTTGGGTGTATTTGGTGGAAAAGGTTGTTTGAAAGCAAAGAATATGTTGGAAATGGAGGCCTATACAGCCACCAATATCGCCAGTGATATAGCAGAAAACGAAAATATTTCTTCAACAAAGCTTTGATAATTAAAAAATGCAAGTTTAATAAGTAATTGATTTTTACTAGTTAGTCAAATAAATTAATTAATTGGGTATCTGGCTAATCTATCAAACCCACATAGGGAAACTAACAGTTTGACTTAAAATAATTCAAATGGTAATCGTATAAGATCGGATAAAACATTAATATTATAACTTTTCATAAATTAAAAGTAAAAAAAAAGTTATCCAAACCGGCCATAAGACTTTTCTAAAGTGAATCATTATTTAAGACAATGCAGACCTATACGAGGTTATGGAAGAGATCTATGGATATAAAAAATATATATAATGTACATGAAAAATTCCAAGACAATCAAAATATCATTTGCTGAGTGATATTCTTACCTTCAAAATTTCTGATATTTACAATGACTCCTATAGTGTTTATTATATACTCTTAAACCAATGGTTCATTCCAGAAGATACATCCTATTTTGTATATTGAAAACTATGTGACACTTTCAAATTCGTGAAACAATGTACCTGAGCTTGGTGGCCTCAAACAAAGGGCAAGAAATTGGGTGTGTTATGAGAGCCAGCCTTTTTTGTTTCTAACCTCTTTGAGCTTCATCACAAGTTCTTCACGCTCAGCTTCTACCTCAGCATATTTAAGGCTCATGTGGAAGTACCGCTCCTGAATATCACTTAACTCTGCCTCTAGCATTGATTTTGTACGTTCAAATTTTTCTTTTGTCACGAGTTCTCCTTCCCCCATTGATTTTATTGAACCATTTGCGTGGCCTTGGGATCTGCAGGTTCATAAACAGAAGGAAGTAGATTATATATAATATAGTCTTAACCTGTTAACCATAGTTATATAATATACTTATGGCGCCGGAAATTAGTACATGTGAAAAACTATCCAAATTCAATTCTTATAAGGCACTAAAAAAATTCTTTTCCAATCAATTTTTCTATTGGAAACAACATAGAAGGGTGATAATTAATCACAGCTTATCAAGTCAAGGTTCCTAGTATTTATTGACAAACTTCATGCCCAAGGCACAAACTGTTCCTCTAACCTGTTAAGTTGACCTTCATGTATGTTGTTCGTTTCTGTAGCTTCTGCCAGAGAACTATCAAGTGACTGAATCTTTGATACTGGATCTATTTCTACAGCATCAATACTTTCATCAAGAATTCCATGTTCAGTTTCCACTTCCACCTATTAAGAGAAAGGAGATATGAAACAGAAGATCAGAAAAGCGTTATTTCAGATTTTCAGTGAAAATGCAATCACTTGATATGGGCAGCAATTTATGAACTATACTTTGTAATATTGGACTAGGATATAGAATAGAATGAAGTATTCAAAACGTACCTCACTCTGATTTTTGCTACTATAACGAAGGTCCAGTTGATCTTTCATGTTTTCTCTCTCATTTTTCAAAGTAGATGGTTTTTTCCTGGTACTGCGGTATGGAGTGGTATTCTTCACCGCAGAATTCTGTGAAATAAAAATGAAAACAAATTAATAGTCATCTCATCACAATGCAACAATGCCATGAATGAATAAATAAATAAAAAAGTACTAACTTTTGAGGCCTTCATGTCTTCATGAACAGGCGAAACTTTCCTGTTTAACTTAGAAGCTTGGTTTCTCTTTTGTTCCTTAAGCAGTTTCAGTTCTTCAATAGCTTGGACTTTTTTCTGGAGCTCAACTTTTTCCTGCTCTAGCAACTGTAAGGTTTGTTGATGCTGCCTGTTTATTCTTTTGACTTGGCTGAGCTCAGATTCCTGAACACATCTCAGTTCTTCTCTAATCTTCAAGTCACTCTCCAACTGCATAAGCCTTTCTTCAAGTGATGATCTAGTTCTCTTGCAGTCCTCCAATTCAGAGACAACCTTCTCCAAGGTAGAGATCTTTATTTCAAATGACGCCTTTTCTGCCTCCAAATCTTTGCATACTTCAGAAGCTATGCTCAATGAGGTTTCCAATCTCTTTTTCTCAGAATTGGCAGAGTTGAGCTCATTCCTGAGAGCCACAATCTCATTCTCAAATTGACTTGTCTGCTGCAACTGTAACTTTAGATTTCCAGACTCATCCATGAATTTTTGCCTTTCATATTGAGTGACTGTAAGTTTTAACTCAAGGGCATTTATAGTGCTTTTGAGTTTTAGCTCTCTTGATTTGGAATCCTCCACCACCTTCAACAGATTTTCATGTTCATTCATCAGCATTTGCTTTTCCATTTTCAGATCAACAAGTTCAGTTGTTAGGTCTTTCAGCTTTTGTTCATATTCAGTATGCATCCCATTAACTTCGGTCTTGGACAAACTCAGTTTAGATTGAACTTCTTCAAAAGCAGATTCCAGTTTAGCTTTATCAGTACGTAAAGTGGATACTTCAAGCAAAGCTTTGGAAGCTATCAATTCTTTTTCATCATAGGTTGCTGCAAGTTTCATGCTGAGGTTCTCAATTTCCTTTTCAAGGCTCTGGATTTCTACCATCTTCTCCGTTTGCATCTGATTCAACAAACTTTGACCCTGCTCCATATGTTTTCTATTTTCATCAATAAAGCCATCTAACTCCAACGCAAGATGCTTCTCTTTTGATGCAATATCTTCCTGGATTGAAGAAAATTTCTTTTCTAAGATTACCATTTTTCCACGGATATCAGCAAATCTTCGTTCTGATTCCTGCAACCTGACTCCCAAGAGGGAACAATACTGTTCCCTTTGTTTAGAATCTTCTTTTGAATAATCCATCTCAGACTTCATCTTTAACATCTCCTCCCGAAGCCTCGCAGCTTGAGACTTAGAGCTCTCTAGTTCTGATAAGTAAGACTCCTTTTCATTAGTCAAATCTCCAAGATGAGCTTCCAATACAGATATTTGCCTTAACAACTGTTCATTTTCTTGTTCTATCTGTGATATGTGGAGCTCCAGTTTATGTTTTCCTTCTTCCAACTCCAACGACTTTCTTGTAAGTGTTTCACTGGCAGAAACATGGGACTCTATATTCTTGTTGAGAGTTGCAGAATCATTTTGTAAATGATATAAGAATTTAGAGTCCGTATCACTTTCTTTTGTAAAGATCTCCATTTGTTCCTGAAGTTGAAAATTTTCCCGTTCAAGATCATTGACCTTGCCTTCTAACTCAGTCAGGTGCTTCTGCAGAACCCCAATCTCTTTTTCTTTAGAAGATAAGTTAGCCTCAAGATTTGCTATTTCGGATGTTTTATTGATCACTTCCATATTCAGATCCGATATTCTGACTTCTGGATCAAGTTTCAAAGCCTCAACCTCTTTAGTCGGAACATTATCATCAACACTAATATTCTTGGTGTGTTTCCCCTGGAGCATGTTTTCTGAAGGGAAGATTCGAAATAAGTTGTTTTCAGACTCAAAGCTAGCAAAAGATCGATCTTTGAGACCTCCGTCTTTAGGATTTTTCTTTGCTTCTTTAAGCTTGAATAAAAGCTCCAGGTTCTCTTCTGTTAGTTCATTGCAGTCCATCTCAAGTTCTTGAACTTTCTCTTTCAGTAATTCGATTTCTCGCATAAGATCTGCTTCCTCGATATGTCTGGACACAGTCTCTGAATAATTGCTTTCTGGAAGAGATTCAGACAGCTTTGCTTTCAAACTTAGAATTTCTTCCTCTTTAGCAGATAATTTGCTTTCATATTCCATTTCAACATCTGAAAGGGTTTTGTCATTTGGACTCTTCTCATGCGCAGTGTCATGCATTTTGTCCTCCAATGACTGTTCCAGCTCTTGCACTTTAATCAGCAGATTTTTGTTTGATTTCTCCAACTGTTCTAGCTGGTTCGTTAAGCTCTTATTTTCTTCTATACTTAATTGGAAAGATCTCTCCATTTCACTGAATCTTGAGGGCAATGATGAAAGGTTGTCAGTCTCAACTTTCCGCTGCTGTAGGGTCTCTTCCAGCTCCTGGAGAAGAGAAACAAGCTCAGCATTTGCTTCTTGACTCCTCTTAAGTTGCAAAGACAAATCGGCATTGGAGTCTCTCTGAAACTTCAATTCATCTTTTAGTGCTTTTTCAATGTCTGGAATGTCACCTTGAGATATTGAACCTTCCAATGCTTTGTGTCTCAGTATTGGATCCTCCAACAACAATTTCAAATCTTCAACTTCTTTTTTCAAACTGTCACGATCTACATTTGCTGCCGAAAGGTCCATTTCCAGACCTGCCAGTTTTTTGGACTGATCTGAGAATTCTCTCCTCAACATATCCAAATCACCCATTAGCTTCCTGGCGTTCATCTCCCACATCTTTGCTTGAGCTCGTAGCTCTTCACTTGTGTCTTCTGCACCTTCTGGACGATTATTAGACAAATTAGTCATCTTAGAAGATGGTGTGCTGCACTCTTGCACACTTAGGGAACTAAATGCTGAGTGATTTGATGGAGATGAGTTATTAGCATGATAATCATGATTAGAGGCACTTTTCCGGGAACTGTTTGAGTCATGTCTCCCAGCCTGGATCTGTCCATCATTGCTTTTTGGGGATATGTTCCCCCTTCCTGTGGATCCCTCAGCTGAGGTATAGCTGCAATTTGATACAGATTCAGAGAAACTTGTTGCCTGCAATCAAAGGCAACATGTTAATAGTATCATGATAATAAAGACATACATACCAACAGTAAAATGCTAAACGAGAGAGCTATCTAGTCTTGAAAGCTAATTTGAATAATTGATTGCAGATTTGAATAGGCATATGAATAGAGTGATTATTTATGAGTATGTAAGCATAGGCAGAAATCTATTATCATTTGCACAGTAGAATAGATCTAGTAAATTGGAAAAGAGATTGTAATTTACCCTAGTCTCAACTTCTCCTGGGGATAAGGTAGATTCCAAATCTTCAAGAGAGGAAGATCCAACACTATGTACATATGAACAATCAGAGCCATTTGACTTAATAGCCACATCATGCTTATTTTCATTCATGGCCTTCGAATGGGAATCTGTCTCACTAGACTCTCTATCCCTGAAAAGGTGTAGGAACTAAACGATTACTAGAACAATAGATGAAATGAAACAAAAGACCACCCCTCTAGTACAAACCTGGTTTTTGTTCTTGGTGTAAGGCACTGCACAGTTACCTGCAAAATACATAACCACTGAATTCCCAACTCCGTTCAAACATGAATAACATATTGTAATTGTTGCAATTTTGTTTATAAGAGACCATAGGTTGCCTCTATATCAGAAAGTAAAATCACAGTAAATACCGCTTGAATGAACAGAGATTACCCAAAGAAAACAAGTTGTTGATTAACAAGAGTAATTGGAATTAATAAGATACATTCAATACTCAGCAATATATTCCAGATTTCCAATGTTACTTTTCCCCCAAATTTGGCTACAATTAAATCCCAAGGTAACCAACCACAGTAACACATAACCATCCAGGTATCTGCACTCAATAAAAGTAAGACAAGTTTATTTGTATAACTCACATGTAAAACTGTCCCATGGTTGCACTTACTCAGCTTGAGTGAAAGTGGAGATTCAGCATTTGAACTCACATAACTTGCCAGATTAACAGTGGCCTCTCCAAGGATACTAGACCTTGATGATCCCTGTTAAGCCACATTATAATTCAAACAAACTTCTAACCGATAAAGAAACATCTTAACTACAAAGTAGAGTATACACAATAGAAAAAGCAAACAGCAATAGTATCAGCACCATGGCAACAATAAGCTTGAGGAGACATTCATCAATCTCCTTGGAAGAATTATCTCCTGGAAACAATACATATTCTGAAAAAGAATCTGACCACTGACAACTCCCATTTTGCACCAGCACCTTGCTTGACTTTGCAATAGCTTTACCACTTTCTACAGAAACAACAGAAACAAAGAGCTTCTCCCATCCCTTGGGTACCTACAAACAAGAGAATCAACATTTGTTATTATTAACAGAACCATCTATTTCCTTTATTTCCCCGCGCCCTGAATTACTACTGAAAACAATTCTAAAATCAACATACAACTTTTTTAGCAGCAAATTTTGGATAAAAAGAGTATAATTTTGGTGATTTAATCATTTCCCCCCTTGATTACAACTACTTTAGAACTTAAAGATAAGTCATCTTTGCTTACTTTTAACACGTCACTGTAGTCACTCAATATTATGATTTGTCCCACTACTTAGTATTAAATTATTAATAATGTGAACAAAAATATGTATGAACACTTGTTATTCATATCAAACCAACAACACGATCCGCTACTTGCATTTGATAAAACATTCAAGTCTCAAGGATTCTATATTATAGCTCAACAGAACAACTCCACTTTAGTTCACCTTAATTAATTATCATCCATTTCCAAAATACTAAACTTCTTCACATAATAAATTTCATCTTCTTTGACAAAAATCAACAAATAAAACACTAGTTTTCGCTGTTTCTAAATTACAACAGTAGGATCTACGATTCCGAGGCTTGCATTGCAAATTCCGCACCAAATGCATAATCAGTTCATCACCGCGGATCAACAATTGCGAACATACGAAGCGTATTAAGCTAACGTGAAAAAAAAAAATTAAACAAAAAACAAAAACAAAATTCTACTTCACACGCTATTGCATTAACATTTGTCAACGTAAATGGAAGAACAAGGGAAAAATAAAAATTAAATTACCTGAAGAGCCTTAAAATGAGAGAATCTGAACTCAAATCTTGTATCAGCTGCAGATTTCGAAGAAGCCTTGTTCTTACTCAACCGAAACATTCTCTCGTCTCTCTTCTGAATCACACTCAGTCACTGACTCACATAGACGTTCATAATTGGTAACTGGTAAGGTTTCATGTGATTAATCGTAATGATGGATGATGATTACGATTGCTCTGTGCATCTGCAACCACCAGAGTCACCACCAACTGAAGAGAGAGAGAATGTTGGTGTTAGTTAGCTGAATTGTCATTGTACCCAAGGTTGTTATTTTATTGTTACTTTCAAACGCATTGCATTGTTATTGTTAACTGCTATGCTATGCGCTTTGTTATTTGCGTTAGAGAAAGAAAAGAGAGAAGACGAAGAAAGAGGTCAATACTCCCGTGCACTGGTATTTATGTAAAATTAATAGTTAAGAGATGTTAGTTTAATTAAATATGTTAAATTATTTCAAGATTAAGAATAATGAGTTATATATTTGTCTTTGTAACGAGAAGTGTTAGAAGGCTAGCAATTTTTGTGATTTATAGTGATCAAATAGTTATCAATAATAATTTTAATGGTATGAGATTGGTGTGAGATTTTATCCAATAATTTATTTTTTTTTTTGCTGGTTACATGCTGGCCAGAATTTAAAAAAGTTACTAACTCCTGGACTTTTTTCTTTGTAATTTTGATTTTTCTTTCTCTGTATTTGTGTGTATTACTATAACTGTATATATGAATGCTTCATTATTATCATTATACTGTTACATATGTTATAAATTAAAAGAAACAGCTTTCATCACAACACAAACTACTCCTTCTTTTTTCTCCCTCTTTTTCTTGCCTTTTTATTTAGTAAAAAATGTGTAACTAAAAACGAATAGAGGTCATTTTTCAGGAATGATTTTGTTATTTTGAACATTGATAATGTCATTTTTTATGTAATTTTTTAAATTATCAATTATTTTTGTTATTTTTTAAATGACATACAATAAAAAATAGTATTATCAATTAGAGAATGACAAAATTATTCTTATGCTGACATGTCATGAAGTAGTTGGCCTAGAACCTAAAAGGTTACAACATATTAAGAAAAAGATTTTCCATGTGCAGGAGGTTGCAACTCACAGCAACCAACAAAGTAAAAAACAACATTATCATTCTAATTAAGCGACTTTATCAATAAAAGAATATTGGTTGATGCACTAAGCAATGTGACTCTTAGGGTATGTAAATATGTCAAAATCACAAAACTTAGTTATTACTTATTTTATACATTTCATATGTATAAATTAAAAAATATATATCTTATTTTACATGTAGTATATCAAAGAAATTGATAAGGAAAAACATTAATTATTAACTTTTTAAACTTTATCCTCCATATAGTAATAAATCAGGAAAGATATATATTATTAGTAAAATGAATTATTAACCTAAGATGTTGAAAACATACATATATGAAACAGCCTGTGCCCAAAGTATAAAACAAAAATGGTATAATTAAATGAAGAAAGACACCTAGCCTCGAACTCATCGCAATTTCGAGTGTGAAATCTATGGGAACTGGGAATAATTTGATACATAAACATTCTATCTTCAGGAACAGCTAACTATTCTACTGCTGAATCCTAAGAATGGACATGAATTTTCATATTTTTGGACATTGTATGTACTCAATTTTTGTCTTCTTGCCATTACATTGCTTAACATTGACGACGTTTTTCTAGCTATGATTTTACAATAATAAGAAATCAAATACAAAAAGCAACAAATGAAAATGCTTTTGCCAACAAACTATAACTCAAATGACATAGTCTTTTTATACTCATCTAAAGGTTGCGGGTTCGAGTTTCACTCTTAACTTAAAAAAAAAAAAACAAATAAAAATGCTTTAAATAGAATTTGATTATTTAAGGTTGTTATATATATTCTTAAAATCTTCATTTATGTAGTATTTTATGGTGGAATTTACCTTATTGGGTGCTAATACTCAATTTGATCCTTAAATTTGCACGCGA
This sequence comes from Arachis ipaensis, assembly GCF_000816755.2. NCBI lineage: Eukaryota > Viridiplantae > Streptophyta > Magnoliopsida > Fabales > Fabaceae > Arachis > Arachis ipaensis. The sequence goes on along the minus strand of NC_029786.2, from coordinate 108,115,552 downwards.
GATTCAATTTAGTCATTTAAATTTTAATTGATTTTTTTTAGTCTCCAAACTTTGCAAACGTGACTCATATTAGTCCATAGAAAATTTTCTAGCATAAAAACGTTAATTAAGCATTGATATGGAAACCAAATACCATGTCGGAACCTATGAAGCACGGATTCTCCTATGGTGCTGGCGTATCCGTGTCGGACACGAATCCGACATCGATACTCGACGGATACTTCAAACGAGTGTATCGGTAGCGTGTCTTTTTGCGGTGCAGAATTTTGGTGAAGCTGCCATGAATTCGAACGAGTCCGACTCGATTTTGTGGTTTTATGGCCCAATTAACTGATTTTTTTTATTTTAAAATATTTTAAAATCAAAACAAATCAAAATTTAAATTTAAAAATAAAATAATTAATAGAAGCAGAGTTGATGACAACAGTCCAGATCTGAATGAGGTTTCGTATTTATCTTTAGATGAACCAAACATAGAAGCTATGGTATTTGCGGATGATGGACTTAAAGGAGAAGAAATTGATACATTTTCTGTTAGCGAGATGGTAAGAGTAGATTAAAATTTTTTATTTTTTTTAATAATTGCATAATTTTTAGATTTTTTTATGCAACTATATTTCCTCTTATATTTACAATATGATATTTTATTAATTTAATATATTATTTAAATTTTAATTCACAACGTATCCTAAACGTGTCGTATCCAATTTTTTATAAAAAAAAATGTGTCGGCGTATCCGTGTCGTGTCGTGTCCGTATCGCGTGTCGTATCGGTGCTTCCTAGGTCGGAACTTGTAAAATGCTGCTGTTTTAATTTTGGTACACAAATAGCTCAAAAACAACGTCGAATCACTTATTTTAGAAGAAAAAAGTTTTAAGACTTACGATGTTTTTTTGGACTATTTAAGTTCCAAAATAAAAATAATGTTTTACAGAGTCCAACGTAGCATTTGACTGTCCATATCAGCGTTCTGTGATGTTTGTGCGTCGAAAATTATCTTAGGGACTAAAATAAGTCACATTCGCAATATTTGAGAGTTAATCAAAGGCAATTGAAACTTCAAAGGCTAAATTAAGATTCGCGTATAAGTTGAGGGACAAAATTAAATATTATCTCACATTATTGGGTCCAAAAGTTTGGTCATGGTACTTACTAGTTTACTAGCCACCAGTCAACAACTCTCCCCAAATGTCAACCATAGAGAAAATGGATTCTCCTAACTCTTTAAATTAAACTATAGTACAATTCATGATTCTTTTGAAAACTCATCATCAAATACTCATAAATCTATTTAGAAGTGTTTTAATAATAATTTTTTTTGAGGAGGAATAAAAAAAAACAATTGTTAATTCTATCGATGAGTATTAAAATATTTCCTAATAAACAAGAGATACATGCACAAAATAACGTTAAACCAAAGGCAAGGGATTAAGACTAAACCATCACAACTTGCAAATAAAGGATGATGAGTAAAAAGAAAACAAAACAAGTTGATATGCTTGCACCTAAAGAAAACTATAATTCGGATCTAACACGTAGTAATTTTATTGAATATTTTAATAATAATAAGTTAATAACTTCCTTCAATTGAAGAAAGTGTTTTATGATTATATAATGATTTAAGTTGTAGAAATTTTTGCTAGCTATCAAATTATTATTTTAATGAAGGGTCTTGCTTAAAAACCAACTTTATTTTAATTAATAATTAGCCAATAAAATAATAGATAGAAAGGTTAAGAAAAAATAATAAATGATTATTAACTGAAAAATATTAATTTTCAATTTTTTTCTTTAACAAATGATAACTTGGCCATTCATAGAACTTCAACTTTTAACTAATTTTTTTTGTTTATGAAAGATTAAGAAAAAAAATGGAAATAGAAATATGATTTTTTTTTATTTTTTATTTTTGCTCCTTAATCTAATCACTCAATAGTGTAAAAGCACCTATATATCCTTCTTTAATCATTACATGTATTACCTATGATAATTTAGACTTGCCAACTTTCTTAATTGAAAATGTTTTATGTAATTCCAGCTACTCTAGTTCACCATCATTTTCCCTTGATGAAAAATAAAACATGGACTTGAACATCCAATGAAGTCCACCACCACACACATGCATAAAATTCACAGATCAATTTGAGTCATAATTTATCACAGCAAATCCAATAAACTGTTTTTGCAAGTTTTAAATCTGACATTATAAAAAATTGTGACCGGTCATGATATAAAGAGACGGTTTTTTTATAGTAAAAAATCAATTAAATTTTATCACTTTATATAAATTAAACTTTAAATTGAATTGAAATTAAATATTAAAATGACAAATTTTATATTTAATCTTTAATTATTATTTATAATATATACAATTATATAAATATTAATGTGATATTTTGTAGAATACAAAACAAACTAAAATTAAAATGAAATTTAATATTGGAGATTCTCTTAGTATAATAAACAAATTTAATTAGAATAGTGCTAGGGAGCCAATGACCTAAGTGTAGGCTAAATCTTTGGTTTATGAATCAAATGAACATCACTTATAAGAATAATCATACGGATACCAGGGATAATAAACATCTCATGTTATAAAAAGTTAATTTTGGGTTCACCAAGGTTCGAACTCTTGACCTTCCGCATCTGGAACTCTTATACCATGTCCTGAAACCACTCATCCCAAAAGCGTAACCTGACAGGATAATGTAACACTAATAATGATATCTCTAATACTTTCTAAACCTTCATTAACATGTGTTTTAATAATAATGTACGCTTAGGCCATTGGCTCCCTAGACTTTCTCATTTAATTAACATGTGTTTTAATAATGCATATTATGATTATTATCAATAGAAAATTTTAAATATTTTATTTTAATAAATACATGACTATATTAGAAATTTAAATTTTGCGAAAATGCATGGCACTCAATATTGGATTCTAAATAATATTTTTTATCCCTCTTTTACAAGAATTAAATAAAATACATTTTATTTCATTTGACAAA
>NC_029786.2:108111909-108112450 GCF_000816755.2 Arachis ipaensis | reverse complement strand
TCACAGATCACAGAAATATAAAAAAGAATTAAAATAATTATTAAAAAGATATGATATAGAATATTATAATTATTGACAAATCTCACCTAATTAATAATTAAAAATTTTTACAAATCTAATTATTTAATACATATTTTCCAAAATAGTATCAACATGTAGACTGACACTAGAATGCATCACGTCAGCATATTTGGCTCTAAAACTTATGCTGATGGATGGTAAAATAAAACATTATATATAACATTCACAGAAATATAAGAAAGAGTCGTAATAATTTTTAAAAGAATATAAAAAAATCATGATATATTAAAAATATTAACAAATCTCAACATAATTAATCATTAAATATTAATTTGCATATGATTGATTACATAATACTTTTTTAAAAAATAACTGAAAAGAGGATATGCAAACCGGCACCAAAATATGCCATGTCAGTATGTTTAGCGCCAGAATATAACTTGTTGTAGAATTAAAATTATTGATTATTGATAATTAACTCACTGAAATATAAAAAAAGATCATAATAATAATAATAATA
>NC_029786.2:108104922-108111709 GCF_000816755.2 Arachis ipaensis | reverse complement strand
TATAATTATTGATAAAATTTTAATATAAATAATTATTAAATATTAATTTATGTATGATTCATTACATAATACTTTCTTAAGAAATAATTGAGAAGAAAAATATATACAAACGGTCAATTTAGTGTCTGTAACCCGTTATAGAATAATATAAAGATGATTTATCAAATATAGATCCTACAACTTTTTTAAAAGTTATATTTCAAAACCATCTTTAATAAAGTATTTTCGAAAAGTAAAAGCTTATCAAGAGCATTAGTAATTAGCCAATGAGTTATAGCTCAAATAGTATAGTCTCCCCATACTATTAAGAGGTTGCGGGTTCGAGTCTCCTGTCTTTGGTAAAAAAAAAAAAGCATTAGTAATTAATGGTGGTCAAGAGCATTAATTTCAATTAATAACCTTAGTGATTAAGAAAATAGTAAAAAGTTAGCAATTAATGGCTATATAGAAGGTTGCCATATATAAAGGGTGGTATGTAATGAGTTTTTTGTTATTATATTTCCCATAAAATATATGGAGTCCGGTATGAATTTCAGGTTGGAAGGCAAGGTTGCAATTGTGACCGGAGGAGCAAGTGGAATAGGAGCAGAAACAGCGAGGGTATTTGTGGAAAACGGGGCATTTGTAGTTATAGCTGACGTTAACGATGAACTGGGACATCAAGTAGCAACTTCCATTGGCGTAGACAAGGTTAGTTACCATTACTGCGACGTTAGAGACGAGAAACAAGTTGAAAAAACCGTTACTTTTGCCGTTAACAAATACGGAAGCTTGGACATCATGTTTAGCAACGCTGGAGTTGCTGGCTCTCTTTCCAGCATTCTTGATTTGGATTTAAATGACTTTGACAACACACTAGCCGTGCATCTTCACGGAGCGGCCGCGTGCATTAAACACGCGGCACGTGTCATGGTCGAAACAAAGACACGTGGCTCCATAATTTGCACGGCTAGTGTGACTGCTATGGTTAGTAGCAATGCGGCTAGTCATGGATATACCACAGCCAAACATGGTCTTGTGGGTCTTGTGCGTTCGGCATGTGGTGAGCTTGGAGCTCATGGAATTAGGGTTAATTCGATTTCGCCTTATGTTGTGGCCACGCCTTTGGCGTGTAGAGAGCTTGGTATGGAGGCAAGTGAACTTGAAAGTGCTGGTGCTGTTGGTGCCAATTTGAAGGGGATTGTGTTGAAGCCAATTCATGTTGCTCAAACAGCTTTGTTTCTTGCTTCTCATCAATCTGCTTATATTAGTGGCCATAACTTAGTTGTTGATGGCGGTTTCTTAGCCCGCCGGTAATCTGGCGCGAGCGCCACTCTCAAAAAATAAAGGGTTTAACTATCCTGTGTCTTAAGAGCACATTTTATAAGTATAATAATAAACTTTTTAAGTTTCCGATGTATTTAGAGCTTTTTTGGATGAGCTTCTAAGAAAAGATCTTTTCTTTAGAGATCTTTTTTAAAAAATCTTATGGAAAAGTAAAAGTAATTTTATGTTTGAATATCTCATGCAAAAAGATCTTTTTATCTATCAATTATGTTTGAGTATAATGATATAAAAGTACTTTTTTATTTATTTATTAGATGAAAAATATCTTTTTTTAAGAGAAAAATATCTTTTAAAAAAAGATGTAAATTACACCTTCTCAAAAAAAATCTTTTTTTTTATTTTTCTAGTGCTTTTACTTTTACTACTAGAAATTTGCCAAACACGCTAAAAAATAAAAAAAAAAGATCTTTTTTCATTTGAAAACAGATCTTTTTTATCAAAATAATAGCGCCCAAACAAGCACTTAGTGCGTTTGAAAATGTAAAAAAGGTTCTCTTTTCAATAACTAAGAAATTAATTAAAATGAAGCAAATAAAAAGAGTACTTTTTCACTTTTCAATTCAGTTTCTTTACAGCATTTAGAAATTATAATGAATGATTGAATTGTTGAAAAAGAATTTCTATTGAATACATATTTACTAGATATTTAGCATGTGCCTTTGTGCTAATCATCTAGGGGGAAAAAGAAACATCATAGGAGTATAATATGCTGATTATTATTATTAAACAATTTCGTTAATTAAGAAATAGTTAATGTTAACCTTGTCTACCGTTTGCTCAGTTTCATGTACAAACCCTGCAGAAACAAAAAGAATATATGTTGATTGTTAAGAATACTGGTGTCAAAATGATCACAACTCACATGCAGTTGTTTTCATGTGAAGTTGATATTTAAGAACCGTTAGATAATTTGACAAGTTTGACTAAATCATCATCTAATAGTTTTCAACTATCAACTTTATATGAAGACAACTGCATGTGAGTTTTTACCTTATTTTTACCTTATTTTAAAGAATGTATGCATAGAGATTGTAATTAAAACCTTACATTTGTTGTATGTATTGTTGCTCCTGTAGTCATACTGATATTCTGATCAGGAACCAGCTCAAAGTTCATGTTCTGTAGAAAGATTGTAAGGGCAACTATGGCTTCCAATAATGCGAACTGGTCGCCGACGCATTTGCGAGGGCCTCCGCTGAACGGAATGAATCTGTCATATGTTTCGAGTCAACGTTAAAGTCTAAGCTAGTGTGCACAACAAGTAACAGATGTACCAAAAAGTGACAGTGACAGATAAAAAGAATTACTATTGTTGTTGCAATGACATGATGCAAACCTGAAATCCGTGTTCGTCTCATTCGGCACCGGCCCATCCATGTCGAATCTTTCCGGCAAAAACTCTTCAGCCCTGTCCCAAACCTTGCAAAATCATTTGTGGAATAGATCAAAATGGTGAATTTGAAAGTGGGCAAAAGCACTTGATTATGCAACACAGTGCATTAAGATTTAGGTAAAAACTCACATTCGACTGTTTTCTTTTAGTCAAACTTGACAAATCATTTAACGGCTCTCAGTTATCAACTTCACATAAAGACAGTTGCATGCGAGTTTTCACCTTTAGGATTAACATGTAGCAAAGTGAAAATGAAAGAAGAAAAAGAATATACCTCAGAAGAATGATGTATATTGTACACAGAAATCATAATATCTTGACCAGCATTGACTTTGTAAGAACCAGGAAGTTCATCAGGAACTTGAGCTCTTCTTATCAACACCTTCAGGATGAAAATTAGCTATTTATTTATTCACAATTTTAGCCATCAATTTAAATGTTATCAACCCAAGTTATTACAAAATCATTCTGAGAAGCATAGGAACCTACTGGAGGATGTGGATAAAGACGGAGTGACTCGATGATGCAGCGTGTCAAGAACTTAAGATCTTTAATATCTTCATAGGCGGGACGTCTTCCCTGTAAAACTCTGTCTACCTCTTCTTGTGCTTTTGCCAACGCCGAAGAATCCTGCGCAAAATGGGGGTCGGGGGACAGAAAAGCCATGGTGAAACTCTTATTTTTTCACTCAATGCTAGTAATCATATGGAAAAAGATTCTCTAAAGCGAGGAGAATTGTAAAGTAATAAAGTAAGAGGTTAATCACTATTAAATTTGTAACTTCTATCATGTGTGAGTCCTACCATCTTAATTCAAGAGTGATTAGATTCTCACTTTCTCACTTTAGCAACTTCCTCGCTTCAGAGGAGGTTGATCCATAATGATATGTCAAAATACATAAATACAGACACAAAATATATGCAGTGAGCAACTCATTGATGCTGAGGAGAAATTGGAGGGAGGCTTACTAATCAATTCATAAAGTTGATTGCGAAAAAACGGAAATCTTATCTTCAAGAAAGAAGAAAAGGAGCAAAGAAAAGCAAATTTGTACCTTACTTAGAAGATAAAGGGTCCAGGTTAACACTGAACCAGTGGTCTCATGGCCAGCAACTAATAGTGACAAAAGATCGTCCCGTAATTGCACACTCGAAACCTGCAACATACGAACCATCAAGAAAAATAATCAACATAGAAAAGCTCTTCATACCAGAAAAAAATTTCAAGATACAATTTACTTGGCTAAGCTATGATCAATCAATATCTCAGTTTATGTAATTTAGCATCAAGTAAATGAACCTCTTCTCTGCTGGCAAGCAAGAACCGGAGAATACTAGGATCGGTGTCATTCACATATTCTTCATCATCAATTCTTTCTCCCTCAGCTTCTACGATTTCTTTACATTTTTTAATAAGATCTTCGACCGTCGTCCTGATAATACTAACGGCCTTTTCAGCCTTTATTTGTCTAGGGATAATCTTACAAAGAAAGTTAATCTGCAACAAAATAAGAAGAATGAAAAGTGGCATAACCAATACAGAAAGAAAACTCTTATCATGGATTGGCGAAATGAGAAAGAACTTGCCTTCCAATATGGCAAAAGATCAGTGGACCGAGCCTCTGCCTCTTTCAATGCAGTGTAAACAGCTTCGATAACAGGACTATCAGAATTCAGCGAATCGAAATTGTAGTTGAATACAGATAAACCGATAACATCAAGAGTCAACTGCGAAAACTTGTCCTCCATGTTAACTGCAGTTCCATTGAGTGCATCAGGTTGTAGCTTCTCCACTAATCTCTCAGCACATCTACAAAATACCCTATCCACTATAATCGACAAGTATCGCTTGTGAAGAGAAGGAACCACAGCCCTGCGCCTGGCCTAATACATTTCAGAAAACAGCTGTAATAACGAGCTAGTTGCCTAAGAAAGTATACAAAATCATCACAAGCACAACCAGTACCAATCTAACCAAAAGAATACATGGTTTACACAACTAAGTGGTTGTTTTCAGGTTGGGCTCGTTGCGAAAATTTAAGTGAACCGGCAATAAAGTAAGCACAATACATTTTACATGAAAACACCCTTCCAAAGATGAATGTTAGCCTTCAAAGTTCAATCAACACTCTCCCTCCACCGGCACTTGTACCCAACATTTTGTGCCTACTAAGGAATTAAAGCAATGACCTTCACTCAGACACAAATTGTTGGATTGAGCACTTACTAGTTACTACTAAGCCAGAAACTGTAGCTACAAGTTGATGGTTCAAGTGCAATGACTCTCCTAATTAGATTAACCAGGTTAATAATGGCTTAACTCCAATTTAAATCTAACTAGCATTACTTAAGCCTATTTCACCATAATCCATTGCCAACAAAGGCATTGCATCTCATTACTTCAAAATAACAAGTTTCTAAAGTTGAAAGCACAAACAAAGCACACAAATTGGTATAACCCCACAAGAGATTCCTATTCTCAAAAATCCAAATGAACCTTATAAACACATAAACACCTTCAAAATTCAAAATTGAAAACATGCTCATAAGAAATTCAGTGAAGAAGGAAACATTACTGTCCAGAGAGGGCCTTCAGCAATGGCAAAACCAGAACCAAAGAGAAACTCAGAAACCTCAGCAACAAGACCCTTAGCATATTTGCCATAGTTCTTGAGCACATGCTTGGCAATGGCAGGGTCACTAACAACAACAAAGTTCCTAGGCCCAGCAGCCAAACGGTAAATGGGTCCATTCTCTTTCATCCACTTGAAGAGAGGCAAGAATAATGCACCACCAAGAAGGTCAGAAACATCATCAAGCTTTGCACTTGCTATGGGGATTCCAGAATCATCATCTTTTCCATTCGTGAGGGACCTTGAGAGTGATGTGAGCCAATCTGGACTCACCCATGAACTTGTTTTGTTTTTGTCAATGGAGGATTTGACTGAGAAGCGCTGAGGGAATGATGGTTTTGGTGGGTTGAGTTTTGTGTGAGGAGGGAAGAGAGAGAAAGATGAGAGAGAAAGTAAGGAAGAAGAAGAACAAGGCATTGTTTGTTTCAAGATGATGAAAATCTTTGTTGGATTCTCATGTTTCCATTGAATAGAAATTATTAGATTATGTTCCATTGGAATATTAACATAATAATAAGCATTTTTATCCAATTTTTTTTTACTGTCTATAAAAAATGTTAAATAAATTTTACTTTAAGATTAAAAAAAAAAAATAATTATAACTGATCGAATAATCAATTCATAGTTCGTTTAACTAAATTTGTAAAGTTTAAATTTTAATTTTTATATAGAATAATTTATTGTCTAACTAACAATAAATTCTTAAATGCAATTTAATTAACTTTTAGGAGGGGGGAAAAATGGAAATGGAAATTGGAAAATATCTCCTAATAATTATGATAAACAAAAATCTATTTTGGAACTATTATTATTTTTCTTTTTTCCTTTTTATTTTGTCATATCATTATTTTTCTTTCATCAATTCCTCTCGTTTTTTGTCCTAATATTGGGCTGATCTTGTATCATTTCTTGGGGATTGGGCCTCTGATTTGGTAATTTCAGAAGTCAAGGCCCAAACAATTAACAGAAAACTAATCACATCTTCAGAAGGAAAAACCTTTCTCTAAATAAACCCATATCTAGTAACCCAAAAACCCAAATAAAACTACCTTTGATTAACAATTGAAAATTTGAAATCCAAAAAAAAAAAAAAAAACTTGTAAAAATTTGAATAAAAATTTCAAACCAATATGTTTGTTATCTTACATTTCAATGTTATATTTAATAAATTTTCCACCTTTATCCTTCATACGGATGTTATTAAAGGTTAAAACAGTCATAGGAGCTTAACACCTTAACTTGCTTTTGCTGTGTGTATTTCATGATTTATTTAATCAACCAATTGAATAGGGATGATCAAATTCTAAAAAGTATATAGGTGTTTTTTAGAGTTGTCAAAATGGGTCAAATCCATCGGGTCAGCTTATTTACCTATTTAAATGGGTAGACTTTGTCTTTAAAATTAAGTCCGTTTAAATTTTGGGTTGAATTGCTGG
>NC_029786.2:108101237-108104807 GCF_000816755.2 Arachis ipaensis | reverse complement strand
ATTTTTTAAATTAATAGAGAAATACATAAAACAACACCCAAATATTATAAATTAAGAGAAGCAAATTAAAATAATCCTTTCTACAAGTACTGAAAGTTATATACATACATACACCAAACAATCTAACCAAAAAATAATTGTAACTTTTAATAGATATTATTGATTTTAGACCTAGAATCTAAAAGATCATCACATCCGTTAAAAACGAAACATATTTTATAAAGACATAAATATTTTTCTTTTGTAAATATCTTTTAATGAATGAAATAATTTTCGTCCTCCATCATCAATAACAAAATTATAAGACTTGAAATATCAAAGCTGGCAATATTCTTAAGTGGATGAATTGGACTGTTACATATAAAATCCATATTTACAATTATACTTAATATGAACACATGGCATGTTTTGTGTATATTTGGCGTAGAAACTACATTTTAGTCAAGTGATACCAAAGACCTAAATATGTGGGTGGCTTCTTGAGTCAAAGTCAATCCATATATAATAAAGTCAAGGTATGCGCACACAACACTTTTTTGGCTACTAAATATGAATTTACCAAGTAAACCAAGACCTGAGCCTAGCGCAAACTTAATTAAAATATTGGATTTATAGTAACGTTGTTTAAAAAAAAAAAATTAAGCACGTTGTATTAATAAGTTGATCAAGATCTTAATTTGACATTAGGCTGTTGATTCATCAATAATCGTCTGTAGACATTGACTTTTAAGTTATTATTCTTTCATCGGTCAATTTACTCGTCTGTTTAAGTAAGTATCGATGGGTTTAAATGAAATTTAAATCTATAACAGAATAATTTCTGGTATGTTAAATTGAAAAATATCGTAGGCAATCAAAAAAATTATTCTTCACTCATATATAACATTTTCTGTGCTTTCTTTCATTATCATCGTAATTATTACTATTCATTGGTTTTATTTATTTATTTATTTATGGTTTAATTACTCTGTTAGTCTCTATAGTTTCGTAAAATTTTCAATTTGGTCCCTATACTTTTTTTCTTTTTAATTGAGTTCCTGCACTATTTTTTTTTAATTAAGTCCCTCTTAGTAGTAATTGACTTAATTTTATAGAAATCCAACTAAAAAAAGAATTGGTATAAGGACTTAAATAAAAGAGAAAATAGTGTAGGAACCCAATTAAAAAAAAAATTTGGTGCAAGAACTCAATAAAAAAAATATATAAAGACCTAATTAAAAATTTTGTAAAACTATAGGACCAACAAAATAATTAAACCTTTATTTATTTATTTTGTTGTTGTATGAAATCTAATGACTTTGCGACACAAGAATCAACAAAATGCATGGCCCCATTAAAATCAAGAAAGAAAATCGGACGAATTATTTGACTACTTTGTGAAGCCATGCATACAATCTAGAATGCCAAACTTTGTGGAATTAGAAAATTAAAAGAAAGTCATAACTTTTGACAAGAAAAATAGAAAAAGACTGTAAACTATTAGTCAGAATATAAAATTATATAAATCACTTATTACTTATCAATACACGTAAGGGTTGAAAAACTTACAAAAGATAAGATATCAAACAAGCTAATTAAACATGTATAATGATGATATTTAGGGTCTGCATGCATTTTAATTTTACACGCATATAGATATATATTTAACGCTTTCCTCTTTTGGTCCCATTTTTATTTCAAAAATAAAAAAAAGAATTGACAGATATTACTTGAATAAGTTTGTGAATTATCTTAATTAGTTTTTTTTTTTTCCTAAAAAAGTTTTAAAGAATAGGCAACTATATATTAATTGATCATAAGTTTGTACATATCTTATTAATTTACGTTCACATTTTTTGAATGTCATTTTTCTAGGGGAAGGTCAAATCATCAATCCGGGAAATTTTCAAAATAATAATTGATTATCTTATTCTTAATTGATGTATAGGGTTGCACACGGATCGGATCGGATCGGATATAGCCTAAAATTCTATTCGATTCGCACTGTACTCATCGGATCGGATACGATATCTGCATTTTTTCAGGTCTGATACGCATATTTGCGGATCGGATCGGATATCGGGTATATCACATAATTTAAAAAAAAAAACTATTTTAAGATTCTATTTGGCTATTTTTACAAAAAAATATCCATAAAATTCATTTTTCACCTGTTTGAGCATATTTACTCCCAAAATATTATAAATAAAAGTTCTCTTGAATAACAAAAAAAATAATAACACAAGATTTAAGTTTAATTATTCTAAGTTGAAGTACAACATAAAAAATTAAAAACAAGATATCATAAAATTCATAAAACAACACACTAAAATTCATATCACATTAGGGTTTACTTGCTTAAACTATGCTATTTATATGAGACGTGCGGATATGCGGATTTACAGATCGGATCCGCGGATATCATTGCTAAATCCGCAATCCGATCCGATGGCTCTGCAGATCGGATAATATCCACAAAATTCATATCAGATGTGGATAATTACTGCGGATATACGGATATTATCCGATCCATATGCAGTCCTATTGGTGTACTAAAAGACACAGTAATTAAGTTACTATAAGATGGAAAATTATTACCATATCTATGCATAGGGTTGTTTAATTTATTTGATCACTTGATAAATCAAAAAACAATAAATGTGTTTAATTTTTATAGAGCAGCAATATACTAATAAATTAAATTAGTTGTTTAATTCAACCGTATATTCTTTGTACGTACTACATACATACTTGTAAGGAAGATCAAAAGTAGCAAATGGATATTTATTTTTATGCTTTATTTATTATTAATTACTATACAAATTATTATGGCTTGCGGCTCCAATAATAGTACAAACCATGCATGTATTGAATTATATGCTTTACATTTAATATATAGTTATTAGTTAATTAGTTGGATCACAATAATGTTCTTTCACGAGTGTATATATAAAAAATAGGGCCTGTATATATAGGGTTCCCAGGTAGGCATCAAGCATCACGAGCCTGATGATAAAATAAATAAATAAAATCGAGTTTAATATATATAATGAATGTGTATTTATATAACTCAACAACCTAAACAGTATTTAATTTGATACTTGTATATATGGATTTTTTTTGTTTTTTTTACAATGATATATAATATATGGAACGAAGTTATTAAGCTCAATAATGATGATGATAAAAATAAAAAACAATCATGTCAGGGAGTCAACAACTATAATCAGATAATTTCAATCAATAAACAAACAAATTTATACTATGGGAAACACAAATTAGTGTCAGATTTAACGTTGATATTTTATGTAAATTTAACGAAAAATATCGTTATTGTCGGATCGTATTTGACAAAAAAAATCTTGATGGAAATATATTAACGTCGAATTTATAGGATTTGACGGAAAAAATTTTCAATATTAATGTTGGATTTTCCTGATGCAAAAAGTTTTTATTTTGACAAATTATATTGTCGAAAATAAATTTACTTTATTATCATCGGATAATTAGACGATAATTAAAAAACATTTTAAAAAAATTATATCTATTTAAATATATATATTCATAATTCTGGGTTCAAAATTTATTTTT